>NW_028277176.1:16730000-17044166 GCF_051122295.1 Plectrocnemia conspersa
TTGATGCTGTTGTAATATGGTAATTAAAAATAAAATAAAAATATATGTTTTATGTGTAAATATAAAAGCCAGTTTTTATTCAATTTTACTATTTAGAAAGAAATAAAAAACTTAAAATATCGACCACCTAATCTGTTGCTTTAGACCAAAAGTGGATCTTGTAGTTTCCTTTTGAACGCGTCAGTAAGTGGAATTTTTGCAATGTGTTTTTTTCTAGTAGTAGTTGGTTGTTAATTACAGCACTTCACGCGCTGTCATTGTGCCCTTTTTTGTTGAAAATATTATTTTTTAAAAGGAAATTTTAAGAATTATCTAAAAATATAAATTTAAATTGCCAACGTTTGCCAAAATTTAATTTCACCTTTTTTCTGTATGGGGAAGCTAATACAAATTTACATTATTTATATTATATTTAAAATCCCTTATAAACTTAAAATATTTTTTTTAAATTCTAAAAATATTTTCTTTAGATCTTGATGATTTTTCTACATATTTTGATATGTGTTTTACAATTTGAATCGATAAAATCAATTGCATCGTCCGTTCTCAAGCGCGCCAATTCCCGGGATTCCCCTTAGTGATGACACTTTCGTCATTTGTCAAGCGCGCGCCGGGATACAGCTCAGTGCGATTAAATAAACAGTGAAATATGTTATAATCACAGCATTGTTCTTACAAAGTGTTAGTTGAGAATGATTCAAAATGGTGTAGCATTTGAATTATAAACAATATAACGAAAGTTTAAATTATGAGTGTCAGAAAGTGTTTGGTTATATGAATATCACGGTTATTCTAACAAAATTACTATTGCCTTTCTAGGACCTAATATTAAAAGACAAACAGCAGTGATTTTGCAATTAAAGATATACATGCCAAAGTTAATTAAACATATTACAATGGTAGTAATAATGAAAAATCTCATATTTGTGTAAACAAATAGTTACATTTTACCCACTATATAGTATTGTTTACAGTTAATTTTTAGAAGTAATGAAAGATCTAATAACATTTACGTATGGCAAACAAATAAAATACGACGTACAACTTATCAGTTTAAGAAGTGATGCAAATCTACGTGTTCCTCTACGGTAACTTCTGTTGATTTTGTACTTCAGTTGTCGTTTAAATTTCATTTATGGATTATATTAGAAGTACTAATGTGTTCAATTTTTAATTATTTTTCAGAAGCAATGATAGAACAATTTGACGACAGCGTAGAATTGATATATATAAACTAAAAGTGAATCATTTCAGAAAGTATTATCTTTTTATAAAGAACAAACTACATAGGTTTGATGTGACTGAATATCCCGAATTTGGTTGTTCCAAAAGAGAAATGATGGCACAGAAGAAAAATTGCTAAAAAACCATGACATGCTACATCCGAATTAAACATAACCCACTGTAAGATATTATGGCTATCAATTATTCCAGGTATGCAATCACATATTTATAATAATATTGTAAAATATCGTATATTAGATAACATCAAATAAAGTACACAGTTATGAGTTGTCCGTAGGCTGATATATTGCGGGTCGTCGCTCGGAACGGTCGTTCCGTTCCGAGCGACGACCCACTCTAGGTGAATTTTTTGTTGCTGCAATAATGGTTTTAATTTATTTTGTTTATATATATATACAACTCACTCACTACCCTGAATATTATCACTCTATGGCACAAAAAACGTAAAAATGAAAAAAGTTCAGAGCCTATGACTGACATTTTGGGAGAAATATAAAATTAATTTAAAAGCTTAAATATTTGCATCCTCGCTAAATTATTATGTCATATCATTGTCAGTTCTTTGTGTAAGTATTTAATTATTGTTTATTTTTTAGAAACCACGAGCGAGCAATGAGATGACACGAGCGAACAATAAGATACGTTAAAATGGAACCAAACTTCTGCAGCTAAATAACCGACTGCATCATAATCATTGTCACGCCATCGTCGTGAAAGAGAGTATCCCCAAATATCAATAGATTAAAAATTACGTTTTATTAGCATTTATATGGTTTGATCAACATTAACCTCAAACTGCATACGTACTAAGTATATATTCCAGGTTCACGTTTAAAACACCTGTTTATTTGCAATTCGAGTGATTATAATCAATCAAATCTAACGTATATGTGCAATGATAATGTTTATGTATTGTAAAAGGAAAAACTCACTTTTCGGCCGAGGAACTAAAAACTTGAAGATTTCAACACAAAGATTGTTTTGATTGTTTATATAGTTTAACAATGTATTCTTCCAATCCTCACAAACATGTATATATTTAGTTTTCATAGTTAAAACACATCTAGTTAATTTGCAATCCGAATATTTGTATTTAGTCAAATCGAACAATGCACATGACGAATTAATAAAAATTACTGTCGCGCACACAAAATTTTTGAAACTGTTGACACATTGATATCGGCCATCTTGTTTTATATTTGAATGCTTATTTTTCATTGGTCAACAACAAAAGAATAAATTAGCCGAAGTTTGAAAATTATTGTGCCAATTTAATTTTTATTATTATAATTAAATATATTTCCTTTGTTTATGTGTATTATTACATACACCGTTCATACAAAGAGATACGATTCATATAGTAGTAAATTAAACGGAGAATGTTTTATTTTAAAATATGCCCGTCCGGAAGCGGCTTAGAACAATTATATTATAAGAATAGATAGAATAGAATATGTATATTTTATTTTTTAAATGATCCCTCTCTGAATCTCTGATATATGGCTTTAGTAAATTAACACCATGTAGTCCATACTTTATACCTGATTTTATTAAGAAAAGTGACAAGAGTCAATTATATTTACGAAACGTAGACAAGCTTTGTAGCAATATAAAATGCAAATCGAGCAATAAATACCTGTACTCCAAATATAAATTTAATAAACATATTTTAGAAAATCTTCAAAATTTAAGAAATAATACATAAAACTGTGTTTCTATAATAAATCACTTTTTGATTTTTCACTACATATATAGGTGTACATCAACAAATATTTTACGAATAGTTAAAAAAACAGGCTAATATATTTTCTATTGATAATAGATAATTATTATATAATCAATCATATTAATGTTTTTTTAGTATTTTGACAAAGTTAAAAATGATTATTTTTGGCAAAAAAGTTAAAATATAATATCGACGATATTTTAATTTCTAATCAATGTATACATGTATATAGAGTTATTTTATCTTTGTGGAAAAAATATTATGGTAAAGTGTTATTTAATCTCGTACGATAAATTCTATGAAGCTCATCGATAAGAATTTTTATGTTGATAGAGTTTAATCTTAAATTTTGCATTATGTATTGTAAGTAAATGTCTACGATAGTAAACATTTTTATGAGCAATAAACTATGGATGTATGGAAATAACTAATAATGGAAAACCAACATCACCACGAATTAATTAAAGTTGAAAGTCATAAAACGCGTAACATAAAAGATTTTTACGACTCGCCCTAGTAAAATAGTCAATTAAGGGTTTCATTGTCAAAAATGTTCAAAGCTGCAGGAAAATATAACGAGAGGAAAAACAAAGCGCAAATAATCGCCATAATTTTCACACTGTTTATATTGTGAAACAGCCAAATTACCAAGGCCATAATTCAACCTCAAGTGCAAAGAACGAAGGCTCCGACGATTACTCACCAATTGTATTTCCCATCTAATTACCGCAATTTTATACCACTTTTATTCTGTATCGCCACAAAGGCTGGCGGTTAATTAGAGGCAAAATATGCCATTTTCCCGGCTCATTACAATTCTCCAACGTAACATATACTACGTATAAATTACTAAGATATTTGAACATGCATGACATACCATAATATTTTGCACTTGGTGTGTCTGCAAAACGAAAGCTCTAATGCGCAAATTCAAATTAAATTATTCGATACGGCGTCGATTGATTAGATTTGCGATAATCCAATTACACGGAAGTGTGACTATGGGTAATTCGATTTTCCGCGACGAAATTAATATTGACTGGCTGTTTTGCCATGCCGATATCCAAAATTTAATTATCTCCCATTAAGATTATGACAGTGACGTGTCGAAATCCATTGTAATGAAACGCGCCCAATTAAAGGCGCTTAAATTGCTATAATTGAAAGCGTGACTGTTAAGAGCGATGGTGGTGATTCTTATTTGTGTATTATATTTGTTATTCTACGTACAGAATTTGATGAGTAAAAGGAATGGCAATTTAATTCTTAGAATGCACCTGTATAAAAGAGACGTACCTATGTAGCTGCGAATTTTTCCGTTCAGATTAACGCTTTTACCATTGCTTGAAACATAAATGGAAATCGTCAGTGTCTATGTCACGTCAGAAATATCTATAAATAAAATACGGAGCAAAGCTCACAAGGTGTGTCAGGTAAATAAGGTACATATAGAGAACGAATGATCCAATTTGTTAATTGATATTTTAGCAAGGAAGTCATCAACATAATAGCTTGTGGGCATTCTTATGATGGATGATCTACTTGTCGGACACAATTCGAGTATTTTCTTTCAAACAAAATCCTTAACATCTCTAAATAGCATTGTAAGAATATAAAAATGCAAAATACACCTGTGTGAATATCATTCGTTTACAAGATAAAGAGAAACGGCCCGAGCAAATCAGCTAACCTCAGGAACTCTAGCTGGAATTTTACGCGGTATCGATTGTTCATTATTAAGAGAAACAACGTAGCTTTTACATCTCAGATATAAGCATATAAAGCGTAGAATATAGTCAGGGTTTTGTTATTAAAAATAATATAATATAAATAAAATTATTTTTCTTGTTTTTATAGAGAAAAAGCTGGTATAAACTTTTTTGCGAATTTGTTTTTTGTATTTTTTATTAAACGTACAACCAATTACTAACTTTAAATTACATAATATTTTGATGTACTTGCAATCTCAAGTGGTTACATACATTGTAGAAAAGTTTATAAACGAGTGCCGTAACAACTTCTCCGCGTATTCGAAATCGAAAATTTTTTGCTTCCACTCTCTCCAGGGTCTTGCTATCTACTTTATTTTAAGTATAAAATGAAAAAAAAAAACATTTTTGCAAAACACCTTTTTTGAACAAAAAACTTTTTGCTCACTACTCCGTCGCCCTCCGTGGCTCCTCCATCGCCCACTAAATTCCCCAGAAACCAGCATTGCCCACCGAGATTCTTCCATTGATATTGCCCACTTTGAGAACCTATGGCCTAGATACAGATCATTATCTTAATATGTGTTTAGGTGATTTATGTTTGTATCTAAACGGTATGTCGAACAAATTTTATTTGCCAAGATCAGTGATATAAGCAGTTCAATGGAATCAATATTGAAATAAAGACTAAATAGTAAATTATTACAGAAGTGGGCAACATCTGTTCAATAACTTACAATGAAAACAGAAATAGACGTCATAAATAGTTGCAAGTAATCTTCTTTTTAATAGCTTAAATAAAAAGCCGTCAAGTTTTAATGCATCCAGATCGAAACCATACAATGCATAGAACGTTTAAAAAAGCCTTGTCTCTCCCAAACGACAGACGTAAAAAGTTTTACATCGAAGCTTTTGCGAAATTAAACGGTTTTATAACGTCTATATTTAAGTTTGTCGCACAAAATTGTTATCGTATCAAATAAATATTTCATATAACAAAATAAGTGTCAATTTAAATTATTAGCTTTGAGCTTTAATTAATAAGCTAATAAAATATATTTTTTAATTAACTACACAATGTAACTCTAAAGTAGGTTACAAAAAATAGTTTAATTTATATTGAGAGTTTTTCAGATGAATGTGTTATACTTAAATATATTATATTTTAGTATATTTCATATTTATTATTGGAATATGTACATACATATGTATGTATATAAGCTTGATATTCCCGGTGTATTAATATAAATTCGTGCCTACATCGTTTGTTTGAGCTTTGGGTTTTGCCTTAATGTACTTTTCATGTTTCAGTGTAACTACCGCGCAACGTGGCTGCCTGTAAATGAAAACATTAATATTACCCACCGTTCACCTGTTGTCATTTAGAAATTAGTTCCATTTAACCATGATTTTGATCAGATTTATTAAGCACGTGGATAGCTTCGATAATTTTAATACCATCGATAAACCGTGTGTGTATTATATTAAATTTAAATTGCAGGAATTGTTTATGAATTAATAAAAGGTTCATGAGCGAAATAAGCTATTTTGAGATAATAAATAAAATGTGTCACCGATCTCTCTTGTCATCTTCGACATGTTCACGACCTGCATGGAAACTTTTTTATTATTCAAAAACTCTTCGTTTGTACATACTACAGTTTTTTTCGTAAAATTGAATGAACAAATTCTGAACGCAAAATTTAATGAAGAGATCTTAAAATATGACAAAATGTGTTTTCAATTTTCAACTTGACTGTCAAACACAAACTAAGCCTTTATGGCTAATAATTGACATGCACGCCAACAAATAGACAAGCACTTATAAATAAAAGCAGTTGCGTTGTTATTATGGCAAGAGGTATCTACTATAAATTAATTTTCAACGAATACGATGGTAGTTTAAATATTAAAACATACACATTAATACTTGTCTATTTTTTTAATTAAAAAAGTATCTACCCTTATATGACTTTATGTACGGGGTCCACAAAGTAAAAGATATAGCTCTGAGAATATATACATATGTTTAGTAATTATTTATAAGTATAGTCTATTAGTTGCTTTGTATTATATTTGCAATTAAAATAATGGCATGATAATATTTTAAAGTACCATAAATGTAATGAAACGTTTTCATCGCCGCATTTGCTACTTCATAACGAAAAACTTATGAATATTCATCAACATTTGCGTATACTTAGTACGGTAATGCAACCAGCTAGAAGACAGTAAACATGATAGTGCACAGAATTGGAAAATAAAATAAAATATTAGCATATATTTTAATATCCATTCAATATTATGTTCCGTGATACACGGACAGTCAAGCATGCTACAATAGATGAAATATTTATTTAATATTAATTAAATATTAATTTACTGCAGCATTGTGCTACAAATAATAGTATCAGATACAAATGTGGAAAAGTAATCGTTTTATTTCAAGCAAACTTAAATATTCATCATGACATTACATTCACCGCTAAAATTTTCTCAAACTTTAAAGAAGGCTTAAACTGCTTATATTTTTAATAGCACTCGTCTAAAAAAGTAAACAGGCTTATTTACTTATTGTGGAGCTTTTTTTCTAAAATAAAAAAAATCGCCATCGAGTTTGTGTGTATAATTATTTTCGAGAAGAAAGTTTTCCCCACTTTTATTTAATAAAACGAACCGAAAAGTGCTCTTTAATGAAATTTTAAGTCTTCATATGCTCACAAGCTTGAATATAATTAAAGCGCTTAGTGCCCGGCTATAACCGGGGATTGGGGATTTTTATGAGAAAATTTAACAATTATTGATCAAATAAAAATGTAGTTGTACATAAGCAAAAATAATAAAAATATAAATACACGTTTATACAAGTTTTATGTAGGTATTTTTATCCTTATAATTTATTCCGTGGCATTCCCAGCAGACTGCCGCTGATCTGCGTTTTACGTTGTTTATTTTTGAAACTCTCTAAGGATGTATAAAATCAGTCGATATTAAAATAAATGTATACTTACACAAAAAAAATATATTTTTATTTTATTACCTTTTCAAGTTGTTTTGATTCCAAAAACTTATATAAAAGGCTGAACAGTTCTGGACTTTTTTAATTTTATTTTTTCCAATAAAATTTTCTTTATTAAAAACTTTAGCATTTAGATATTTAAATTTTAAGATCATTTCAATAAAGACATAAATAATAGGTATAGGATATTGTATATACTCTGTTTGAGATGAAAACATGAAAAAAAAATATTTAAAACAGGCTATAAATTTGAAAAAAAATCATCTTTTTTTAGGTCCCAAAATTATTTTCCCTTTTTTCTATTTTCAATGATACAAATTCAAGAACGGAAAAATTAAAGATTTTCTCCAAAAAAAAAGGCTATAAATTCATTTGAAAAGTCCACAAATTTTTAGCATTTTTCAAATGATTCAAGTCCAAAATGTCATAAAAGTCTCAAACTTCGTGGATTTTATAAAAAAATCCGTAAAAAAAGGTCAAAAAAGCACATATAAAATGCTATAAATTAATATAATAAATTAACCTACTAAACGAGACCTCTAGAAGTTTTTCAGTATATTTTTTAGTTTTATTTTTTTATAAATGTATATTTAATTAACTATGTTGTTAATAGTTTATATCGAATGGTCGCATTAATTATATGTAATTTTTGTGTATTCTGTGGCGTATTTAAGTATTTAATTAAACAAGCAAATTAATAATAAATTTATGATTATCCTTACGTTTTTTGTATTATTTATTGTTTTATTTATCGTTGTACATTGCTTGTTTACTTTATAAACAATGCTTTAAGAATCAGCGTATACTTTATTTTTAGAAACTCCTAAATTTTATAATGAATTCTTAATTATAAATAACTAAAAGAGTGTGTTTAATACAATACCTTTAACACACAAACAACCTGAGATTTTAATAACTTCAATGTTAAAATAAATAGAGATATTATATTTTAAATATGTTTGTTTAACAGTTCTACAACATAGGATAAATTTCTTTATTTTAATCACTACCTATATATGAAATGTACAACATTAACAAATAACACTAGTCTGCTACAGTAATTTTTTTTTTATTTCAGATTGTATTATAAATTATTTTATTAACTGAACTAACCAACAGTGAAAAAATATGTAATTTCAATTTTTATCAATGTTTATAAATTAACAATAAAAAAATTCATTAAACTACTTAATTCAATGACCTTAACAACGACCAATTAAAAACTGCTTAGCCAAGAAACAACGTCAAATATTACAGCTTTTGTTTAAAACTTGTTTAGATGTTTAGAAGTCCACAAATTTTGGGCCTTTTATATGAGTTTTTAGGCTCAAGTACCATTAAATTCAGTGACCGTAATTCCTTTACACTTCGTACGAAAGTCGTGCTGTAAGACCTATAACCCCATCCTGTTTAAACTACACATGTACTGTATCCACATTATCCTTAAACTCCGCCTTACACAGTGTCATAGCTTGCTTATGAGTGAAATGCCTTGGGGATTCTCATAATACGCTTGAACAATAAAGTCTGATATTAAACGATCAAAATTACGATATAAGTCTAACCTACTTAATTAATCTTACCCCACCCTTATATTCCTACTACGACCTACACAATGCTGCTTCAAAATATATAAGATCTTTATGCTCCAACTTAAAATATTATTATAATAAAAATTTAAGCTTCTACCAAATTATGCAGCAGCTACTCTAGTGAAACTACAATAAATAATCTATAGTCAGTGTCTGGTCCACATTAAAATTTAATTTTTCATCTCAGTCAATATAATTTTAATATATAATACTAACTGCTTTCGAATTATGTGGTATCTTTGCTCTAGGTGCAACATTACTCTTGTTAAAAGTAGTATAATATAGATTTCCTTGATGACACGGATTTATTTTCCGGCAAGGTCAACTATCTGATCAAATGAAAGCGATTGTAATCCCGAGAGTCAAAAAAACATACCCAGCAGTGTTTTTTCTTTGTTATTTTCGATGATAAATTCGAAATTTTTCTCACGACAAAAGGAGAATAACATGAATCATGACCGCGAAAACGCCTGCGGTGAGCTAAACGACGAAATTATTCGCGGAAAACACCATTCTTGGCGTCTGGTAACTTTGGAAAATTGCCGAGCGTTTTCTTTTTGCGTCGTATAGTGTACGAATAAAGACAAAAAAGACCATTAGGGTAATTTTACCTTCGAAAGGGAAAATGACAACATTATCAACTATACAATATGATAAATTATTATTGTTGTAATCATCATCTCGTACAAATAAATTCAATTTTTTTGTCATGTTTATGGAAGAAATTTTGAATTGAACAACAAAAATTATATACCTTACATATACACACTGACAATAATATAAATTGTAGTCGATTTGTTAAAAGTCCGATTAATAACAATTTACAATAAATAAACTTAAAGTATTATCTTCGGAAATAAAATTAATTAAAACTACAATTTTCATTCCTGCAATATAATCAGAAAGGCAGTCAATAGAAGAAATAAAAGATGTTTGTGCTGAATGACCCAAATATTCTTTTATCTGTGTCCTTCTAAAAATAGTAGTGCAACCAAGAATTCCTCGTATATATATTATATGTGCGTGTTTTTGTTCTATGAATAAATAATCACTATGTAAAAATAATGTACAGCTTTAAAAACGTACTACTTAGCTATTTTTAAAATAGTAAGGTCAATCTCCTTTAATTGATTAACTGACATTTACATAGCATATTTGCTTAAAGCTCACATGATAAGTTATTAAAAAGTACATAATATTAAATATCATTTTATTCATTAAAAATTGATAAATTAAATTGGCACAAAGACAAATTTAACCTGACCTTTGAACCCGTTTGAAGTTCATTAAGCCAGACTATTTTCAATAGGGACGCCGTAAAGCATAATATCGTCTTGAAGTTGTTTCGTATTGTGATTAATCCGAGATTAAGTATTTTGACACTTGCGTATCCAAATTTAATACAGTCATTTTGTCATCATTATTAATTCCATTCCGATGAGTGTCATATTTCAGAATAATTAATGAATTAAAACGAGAGTTTTGCTATTGTCCATTTATCGATCGTAAGTTGAGACGATGACGGGACAAAAGGTTGAAAAACATTCGGGCTGTGGAATTAAGGGGGCGAGCGTGACTAGGGTGAAACGTAAAAAAATTGTCGATTGTAATTCGTCTATGTGAAAAAATTGTCGCTAAAGAATAACGTGCAACACAATACATGTACACATACATGTGAAGATATAATATAATTACAGGAATACGGGGAATTTATAATCACATAATAACACTTCACAACAAGATTTTGTTACAAAGATCAAAAAAAATCTGATTAAAAATTTGCACAATAACAAAAAAAACCTTATCTTTACAAGAATTAATAATAGGAATAAACGACACTATATACAAAATATTTCAACTATATTGGGAACTAATAGTTTTCTGTCCTATTTAAAAATTTCAGTCTTGCTTATTTTTTAAATAACTAATGGGTATAATATTCCTATCTCCATGGCTTATATATTTTTATTATAAAAAATATTAGTTTCTCGTGAATTATAATTAGTTATTTGGCGTCATGGATTTAAAATTTCTGCGTAAAAGAATAGCTCTTGATAGTAAGAATTTTTGAAAAAAATATTCCGCACCATCAAAACTATGATTTTAATACTCCACCTTTCAAATTATTAAATACGATATCCCAGTGTCAAAATTCTTAAATCCCGTAAATTTTCGCTGCATATTTCTTCCACATCATATAGTTTGTTATTTTTTCCTTGCCTAATAAGTGTTTTCTCATGTTGCGCCTTATCATCTAATCTTTTATAATGGTACACGCAAGAACCAGAATTTCATTCTATCCTCTTTTTCAATGTCTTTCGTGCCAAGTATAACAACCCACTTTGTTACTTTGCAACTGGTATATTATTAAATTTAAAGTGCTACATTTCTTAAATAATGTTAAAAGTATTCATTTCACTGTAGAACCTAAATAACAACTATGCTATGTGAATCTATTAAACTGCGTAAGATGAAGATCACATGGATCTTAACGGATACTTTTAATTAAAATAATATACTTAAATGATGATGACAAACAAATAAGTCACATTGCATTAGTTGCATATACCATGGAATATTGCATAGCCATCGTTTATTAGTTCATAATGCTCGGGAGTTTCGACTTGTGTATTAGCAACTACGACCCTTCTTAAGTCGAGCTTTGCTTAAGTATACTGCGCAGGCTGAGGCGAAGTCCAACCTCCTACCTAGGCTGTCGCTAGTGACAGCCGCAATGGGGTAAGCTGGCGCGAGACTATTGTTGTTCTCCAGCATCGTTAATCAATTCAAATGAAACATCGGGGGAGAAGTATGATCAATCGCCTTTCGCGTACTCAATAATCACTGAAAGAGAGAACGAAAAACGCGCCTGTAAAATAAGATCGTCAAACATTGTATCAACACCTTTATTTGTGATGTATGCCAATACTGTAATAATTATCTCCGTAGGAGAAAATCATTTCATAACTCAAAAAAATCACCGAATAAAAACCAAATATCACTCCCTAAAAGGGACAAATATCGTACCGCCTCTTATATGTCACACAAGCACCTTAATATGCTGTGGGGGTTCCTCTCCGACAAATGCCAACGCCAAAAAGAGCTCTTCATGTTTAATGATCTACGGGCCTTTCCACAATACGTATTCAAAATCCTGTCTTTCATGCTCCCTGATAAAATCTCAATAAAACCATTTAAAAACTGTGTGGTCAGGAAATTATAACTGAACCAGCTTCTCCATTTCAAGAAAAGCTTGTTTTCATAGTCTTAACAAGTTTACAGGGGAACTCAATAATGCATCAAAGAGCACCTTTCACAGCATCAGCTTAAGAATCAACTATTGTGGAGTCTCCTAATGATCCTCCAGACCTGCATCCATGACAACCAGGTGGTTATACACAGTTGTAAATATAATTTTTGACAAATTAGTTTATAATTCAGCCACGTATTAATAATTTTTCAAACGCGGAATCGACTGTGGCTGTTGTTCTTCTCACCGATCCAGGGCCGTTCATTGCCATCTAAGCACAACAGTTGAGCTATGTCGAAGATATAGCTCAACTGCTGTGCTATATCTTTGACATGACAAGACAAGATATAGCTCAGCTGTTAAAGTTATCAAGTACTCAGAGGACTAGTAACTCTGAGGTTGCGGATTCGGGCTCCGACAGCGGCACTCGAATTTTTATTTATAAAAAATGCGCTATTATTAAAAAAACGGCCCCAGCTACAGAGACATCTATTGATTATAAATTGTATTACACATAATAATGTACAATTAGTAATATAGATGTCACCGTTATTCAGACTTTGTCTGGTGGTTAATATAAACTTGTATGAATTCATTATATCTGGTTGACTTACCCAGTTGGTACAGATTTACCCCATTATAACGCATTAGGCTTACGCTTGTCAGGTTATAATGAAAGATTTTTAAAAAAATTATCAAAGCTTTTCAAATTATAAAGTGTATTTTTTATAAAAATTTTAATTAGTAATAATAATATAAAAAAAAAACTACTTGCTTAACTACATGAAAAATGTCCTATGTTGGCAGAACTGTAAATTAGACAGCTGCCAATAATCACGCGTGTTCTAAGTGGCAAATGTTATTTTGCAACAACACTTTTGAAATTTACGAGAAGATCGGAGCCAACAATTTGCAACGTAGTAAAAAAAATTTGAAGAGACCGCGGCGACGCTTTGGTTACCCCTGATATATGTATATGTATATGATATATATGATAAATTACTTAATGTACTTATTTATTACATACCAAACTTTGAAGCATATGGTGGTTTTTTAATATCTGATGCATATATTATGGAACACTGCTATAATTGAATATTTAATTTTTCTAATTGGAGACTAAAAGTTAAAAATTAAAATTAGTATATTTTTATTACAGAAATATAGCACATAATACATAATTTATATTTCAATAATATTATAACTCACTCTTCTATTAATAAATTTTATTACAATATGCGCTGGTATTAGAAACTTGATTAATCTAAGTTTCATCAAATAATTTTGATTAAAAAGCCACTAAATGGCAAATTCTCAAAAATAAAAGTTTGAAGTTCACATTTAGTGTATTTCTTGTTTATAGCAGCATTGTTATAATCATGAGCTCTATGAACTGTATGAAGAACGTGACGTCATTAGGTTCATTAGTCCAACGTCTTAGATGGGCAGGATATTTTTCTCGCATGGATGACGTGGCTCCAATTAAATGGCTGACACTGATGAAAAAGCTGAAGAAGAAAAAAAATATTAAAAACAAAACAGCAATAAAACAGAAATAATGAATTGAGTCATTTTAATTGAATAAATGAATTGGTATCAAATTTCAATTGTATTTATTTAATTCATTTACTTTGTACGTGGCAATTAATTACTTCATTAATAATTGCTTGTTGCAAAAATGGCATCAACAAAATTGTTAATCGATTGTACCCGAAATCTGCAACAGGGTGTTATGTGTATTCTCCATCGGCAATGTCCTCAAGAAGACACATTCAGCATACATTCGGGATGCTGTTGCTTTATTGGTGGGCATTACAAGACGGAAACAGAGACCAGAACGACTCAGCATAAATATATTTTAACGATTATTGAGTCACTTTGCGGGGGGGGAGTCAGTGAAATGAAGACACTTGATTCTTCTCCCCCTCCAAATCATAATGAGTAATACACACTGTGTATGCTGTTTTTTATACTATGTAACCCATTAAATCATGACAGTCATAATTGGAAATTTAAAATAAATACGCTTTTTCCAATTCTTCTAAAACTACAAGCCAAATGCACCAAATGTGAAAACCACAAGGATTTCTTGCACAGTAAGGATTATACACAGCTCACCTACAAGAGGCAATAGAAACCTCTTTTCGCTGTACTGGCTGTACCTAAGCTGATCTCTAAAATTATCATATGCCCTGCCCTATGCCCACACAACGCCGCTCGCTACAAAAAACTCCAATCAATAAAATATTCTGGCATGGTCACAAAGCCATCAAAAACATAACCCAGAGGGTGTAACGTCTGATCTCTGAAATATGCCGGTTATGCTCTTATATGGCTGATCTCTGAAAGATACAAACATTGCTATCACTGTTTTTACAATGAAGGCGATCTTTTACGGAAATAACGATTGTTTTTAAAATTAAATTCCACTAGCGAGCTTTTAAAATATTTCATAATTTATCATATGTGGCAGTAGACCAACAATGAATTTTTCTAATTTTCGATATGCTCCAACTACAAAAGATGAGCCGGGGAATGTAATGTACAAGCATAAGTGGTCGCTCCAGGCGCCTCTAGTTCCCAATGTACAAAGGCTGACTCGCTTACATATCTGAGCTACAAAATTATACAAGCTCGGTTCTCAATGTATTTATACAAACATGCAGCGTGGCGAATCATGCAAAATTAAGAGATGGTCTTTTCGCATATTCACATCAAACAAAAGAAAGCTGTAATAAAAGGTGAACTTACAGGGAAAGGTTCCGAGATGATATCGGTGATCATCAGAAAATCAGCGAAGGGCATTATAATTAATTAATTTAAGAATTACTTATAATTAACTAGAAACATTTAAATGTGTGATTAACTCTTACACTGTGTTTGACGGCTCTAGCCGTCATGGGAAACGAGCCTTTTCAATTTTATATTACAGTTGTTTGATATATGTTAGGGTTGAAAATTAATTAAACGGAATATTAAAGCCTTTAACTAACGACATCTCTTGATGTTTGCTTAAAAACATTTCTAGATATATTAACACTATACCGATCGGAACCTTTAATTAGCGGACTTACATTAAAGGTATACACTTATTCCAAAAGTTTAAACAAAATTTACCAGTGGAGCTCAACATATTTTTATTATTTAAAATATAAAAATCCTTTCAATAGTAAATCATTTAATTATTAATTATTTTTAAATGTATCTACATTCATTCGAGACTATTGAATATATTTGGTGGTTTAAACAATAATTTTTAATTAAAAAAATTTGAAATATCAAGGCAATAATGCTTACCCAAGTAATTTTTTTATTTACTAGTTTATATATCATATTTAATTTAACACTGCTTAAAAACTCGCTGTCAACCCACTGCAAAGAGAAAAAAATATATTTTATTTGTATAACTTCATACTGAAAATTAACACATATTTTATCTAAAAGTTGTACTTACCGAGAAAAAAATCTTCATAATTCTGAATTACTGAACATGTTATTCCGTGTTCAGAATAAATTGTTTATTGTATCACACTTGTAAATCATAGTTTTATAGACTAAATGTAATTTTAAGAATTCATCGATGTGCAATGGAACTTTGCATTATTTGCACATATAAATCGTCTCTCATAAATTTTGTGTGCTGTACAAACTTTGCACACCTTCTCAAACGTTTCTTTGTTGGACATATCCATACAATCTGATGTTGCTTTATGCTTCCTAACAGCCTTTGCAAAGTTGTAGATGCATTAGTTCCAGATTTTGATGCAGCAGAAGAAGTAGAAGGTACACCGCTCGATGTATAAGGCGTCTGAATTTCCGTTTCATCTGGTTTTAATGGTTCTTTATTTTCAATCCAAAATTTTGCAACGATTAGCAAAAAATCACAAAATTTTATTTTTCCGCTTGGATTGGCCACTTATACACTTAGGCATCGAATAGCCCACAATTTAATAGACATAATACAGTCTTTTTCGTCCATTTTCTTGTTTTTCTAAATATTGGGTAGTGTGAAAGATATTGATCTGCATGATCCACTCCTTTCATATATTTATTATAATCAATAATACATTTCGGCTTTTTTTCAAGAAGTCCTGTTTTTCGATCAGTCCTCGTAGTATTCACTATATTTTAGTTATGAATTGTAGAGATCATTCGTGTCTCTTTTCTTCACTGTTTTCCATTACTGGAGCATAATCTCCCCTCTTCGTTTAAATTTTGCTTAAAAAATGCGCAGTTTCGTACATTTTTAGGGATTCTGGTAAACCCTGGGCTTTCTTAATAGTTCCGCAAAATCAATTTTTTTTAAATAGAGATTTTTCGCAATTTCGACACTATTATAAAAATTGTCTATGTAAAGATGTTGACATTTTCTTCGAGTTGCTGCAATAAGAGAAGATATTGTATTTTGTGGTGGAGTTGCAATACCTGAATATATTTTGAAACTGGATATACCTTGAAACGGAATTGCAAACCATTCTGACCAATAGTCCATATTTTGTTAGTTTACTGGGGTTGTAAACACTGAAGCCTTATCTTACACCCTGTTGAGCGGTATACAATTCTTTAAATTTATATTTATGGCAATTCTGCGTGTAGTACCTATTTGTTTCTTTACAAATTAAAATAAACAAATCGTCCCCAATATTTTTTTTTGCAAATCCTGCAACACTAAGATTAATAATAATAACCTGTCTTTATTTCCGATGTAGGAAAAGATGACTCTTTTCTTTACCTAAAAAATAGATATTATAGAATATAACTTTTTTCGCATATAGATAAAATATCCTTACCTGAAGGATTTTTAATCCAGTAGAAAGGCTAGACAATAAAGCTTGTTTGCCAGATTTAACGGTATTATCTACCCATTCTTTTTTTCAGAACTTTTAAAATTCGGCAAATCACTTTTATATATATTTAAAATAATATTTTCTTCAAAAAATATTTACATAATTTGTTTTAGTCCGTTTTGTGGAGGACTACAGGGTTAATTTTTGTTAATAAACAACCAATCGGAAGCTCTCTTTTAAGAACACGTGATTGTCACCCATTGAGCACTGTATACATGCGGTGACTGTTGGAAAAAAAAATAGAGTGTAGGTTAATTCATTTAGGTTAGGTTTGGGTTTTGTTTAATTTATTTTAAATCTAGCAGTATGTTGTCGAATGATTTGACATCATGATCTCCGATCATGTGGAAAGACGCGTACCGGATCATCCATTCATTAACGAATACAGTTTTATCGATACTGAGCAGTAAAATTGTAAATAAATTGTTTGATACATTACAACTGGCTGAATAATTGAAATTATATTTATAATAGTAAAAATATAAATTCACTGGTTATACATATTCATTCTCTAAACATACACATAAATTTTTTTGCTAATTTGAATACAGTATTAATCTCTTATTACCTGCATTTTTGGTTTCATACATTAGAGAAACAACGAAAAATATATAATAAAAAAAATAAGGAATTGAAATGTAAGAGCTATAGTTTATAAAGAACTTGAAAAAAAGAGACGGTAATCCAGTTTTCTTCGCTTGATTATTCTACCTACCAGGCGGGGGCGGTGAGATACTTTCTCTCTCGATCACTCGCGTCTTAAGTGACGAGAGTGAGTGAGAGATAAGGGCATGCGGTCAGTATACCCTCATCTTTGATTCACTCTAATCACTTAACATGCGAACGATCGAGAATGAAAGTATTTCACCACTCGCCCCTGCAACCTACTTCGTGTATGCATACTTAATTTAATTAATGTAAGTAGGTAAACTTTTTAACTATATGTTATTAATAAATTGTAAAGTAGTTAATGTATCAAATAATATAACTCATTACAGAACATTTATTGCAATGTATAGATAAAACTTGACAATTTTTATATGTAGAATTTTGAATACGCTAATAAGGAATTTATATATATTATACATACTTGGTTGAACTCCTTTAGATATTCGTTGCGAAATTATATAGGTCCATGTCCATAATGTTTTCGATTTGGTGAAATTCGTAAGCAAACTAAAGATGAAATTAATTAGGTTTTCGACCAAACCGGACAACAAAGTAAGTCGGTTCTTGAAACAGACTTCTTATATTAACGTTTATTTATCGAATCTCCGCTTTCAGTATGTTTAATCTTGGCAATCTTATGTCTAATATGCCCTAGAAGGGTTGCATATCTAAAAATATATCCAACTTTAAATAAATAAAAAAACTTACAACACATCACGTTTTGTCGATTTTTACTTACAAGTAGTCAAATTATGTGGTCGTTACTTATATTTCAGTGTAAAATCAGTTTAATCATGACCATATAACGGCCATAAAATAAAAGGCAGCTGTCACTTGGTGATAATAAGCGCATTTTCGGCCAGGTACATAACAGAATAGTATTCAACCAGCTTCTAAAATAAATAAAAATTAATACTTATCAAACTAATATATTTTTTAAACTATTTGCTTAAAGTCTAATAAACGATTATCTTGAAATGCAAAAATAAAAAAAAAATTATATGTCTGTCTATTAACTTGTAACCAGGGCTGTGGAGTCGTTAAAAAAAAACACGACTCCGACTTCGACTCCGATTCCGATATTTACCAACAACACGACTCCACTCCGACTCCGACTCCAACTTCGACTCCGACTCAAAAAAGTTTAATTTTATCAGGTATTTTTGGTGTTTCTCTACACGTTTAATATTCATACGCTATACACAGTCATTATTACGCAATTAAAAATTCATAAATTTCATAATTTAAAAAATGCTCGGAGTCGCTCATTTTTCACGACTCCGACTCCGACTCCAACTCCGGCCAAAACACCACGACTCCACGACTCCAACTCCGACTCCGACTCCGACTCCACAGCCCTGCTTGTAACCCTTCACAAGACTACACACATCGGTCACTGTCAGGTTCCTGAATGGTGGTGTTCGTTTTATTTTTAGTTTGCCGTTGATATTTAATAAGGCTTATTACATTTTTCCATGTAGCATAATAATTAGTTATTATTAAACACAAATTAACATGTTATGCAATTAATATTTTAACTAATTTGAACTGCCGTTCAGACTAAACTAAGTTTAAGTTCATTCTATTTCTTTCACTTTTCAAATGGAATCCTACAAAAAGGTTTTAATTGACAGTTTTATAGTTATTACAAATTTTTATTGTTGATTGTTTTTTGTGCTGTTTAAAAAATATTTTAGTTGTGCATCTTTTCTTCTGACGCCTATACTTAGTTTGCTTAGTGATTAATATGGTTCTAACAATTTTCCTGACTTTCTTTACAAAATATATCATAAAAAGTGCCCAAGAAAAAACATGTTTGTGTAAGTTTACCATTTTTATTGCTGTGTAATTCGAGAAATTGAGTACGGTAAAAAGGGGAGGAAATAATTTTACAAAAAAACATACTTAATGAAACGACATTGTAATAAATACTTTTTATAGATCTATATGACGGACGCCAACGAATGGCGTTGGTGTTGCCAGCGCTTGATCTGTGCCCGCTCCAAATATTTCAACCATAATGACTCTTAAAACGCACTACTTGTTTATTAATTATTGCTATTTTTAATTTAAAAAAGTGTATTTTTATTTTTTAAATATGTATTCTTAACTTTTAACGAAACTTTAATTTTCAATGGTCATTATTATGCTTAGGGCCAAATCTTCATTTGACAGCTGAGTTGCTTGGCGTTTAAGTTTGTTTCGTCATGGCGTTCGTAAAAATTATAAAAACGCTTAGAAACAATTGGAAAAAGTCTACATTTGGATTCGTAGTGTTGTCTTATTCTTTATCAGCAGCTAAAAATAAATATGAGTAAATATTTACAATGTTTTACTTTTTAGGTTATGATTTCGATTACATATTTTATAATATTATTTATGCATCTGATTTCAGTTAAAAATACTACTTAGACACACATGTGATGATTTGTCGGAATATTTTGATGCGATAGTAACATTATATATTGTTTTATTTCAGTACAAACGTTCTGATGCAAGTATGCTGTAAGGAAGCTATGAAATATGGTGAAGAAATCTTACCAGTATCGAAGCAACCGCGATCTGTCACGGTAATTTTGAATCCAGCGGCAAATAAACGTAAAGCAAAGACGGAATATGAAAATTTTTGTGATCCTTTATTACACTTGGCTGGTATAAGTGTAAATTTGCTACAAACAAATTCAGAAGGACACGCCAAAGAATTAGCGGAAAGCGTACCAGATTCTGAACCTGTTATTATTGCTGGGGGTGATGGAACATTTTGCGAGACAATAACTGGTGAGTAATTATTTTAAAAATTACTTAATTATTTTAATAAAGACAAAATCTAATAAATATGCATATGTTTTTAAGAACTTTGTATTATCGGCACTCATATTGTATTGTTATTATTCTAAATATTATATTATAATCATTATTTAATATTTTAGGTCTTTTACGAAAAAACGAAACTAACAACAATCGAGTAATTGGAATATTGCCGTTAGGTAGACGAAACTACATAGGAAATAAATTATTTCCACACGGTGATGATATTAATCGAGTCAAACAACTCACAAATGCAACAATGGCAGTTATAAAAAACGAGACTCAAACTCAGGACGTGTTGAGAATTGATGTTTTAGAAGAATCAGAAGAACCTGCAAAGCCTATATATTCTGTCGGTCCAATCGAATGGGGAGCTTTTCGCGATGCAAAAATCAAGCGAGATAAATATTGGATATACGGAGGTCTCCGAGACTATGCAACGTATATATTCAATGGGTATAAGAGTTCTTTGAGTTGGGAGTGTAAAGGTACATTAAAATATTCGCCTCCTTGTGGAGGATGCAACAGTTGCAAAGTTATACCGATTAAAAAATCAGAATTCAGTTGGGTGAGTTTTATATTGCCTAAGGAAAAACCCCAAGAATTAGAATATAGTAACGTAATGAATGAAAATTGTAACATGGTAGAAGAAATTTGTTTTAAATCCACAGAATTAGATATAATACCCGTAGAAAGTAAAGACAATTCGCCTGCGTATTTAGATGTGATTTTGAATAAAATGACACTGAGCTACATAGATTTTGTTAGGGAAGGTTGGAGAAGAGTCAACGATGATAGTTTAAATGTTAACAATAATAGTATAAAAGCTAGGACTGTTGAACTTTTGCCGTTAAATGTTTCAACCCCTGAAAAAGAAATTTGGTATAATATTGATAATGAAGAATTTGACGTTAAACCGATTAGAATAACTTTGTTGCCAAACAGTTTGAGAATTTATTGTTGTAAATCATAAAAGTTTTACTTAATGGATAATATTAAGTTAAGTAGGTAGATTTTAATTTAAAAAAATTGTAATGCAGGGTGCATGATAGAACTGGTATTTCCAAAAAGTAATAACTTATACATCTGGTTGATCAAGCAGTAACTTAGCTCATGTATAATGTTATATGATGAATTTGAAAAGTAATCAGAAATAATAATTAATTAAAGAGTAAAAAACAATAAATTTAAGCCTAAGATCACTGAATCTGCCCCATGAAGTTTGAGTTGTTGCGATCATTGAAATTTTGCCAGTATCTGATTATTAATTATTATTATTTTTAATGTAAGCTAAAGTGCATTTCTATATTGTATTTCAAAATGAATATTTTATTTCTTAATTACATTTATTAAGCATTAAGTTTTATATAATTACTGATTTTTTATTGTTGAATATAAATATATTATGTTGAAAACATTTTATTATCATGAAAATTTTATTACTTTTTTTCCATCCTCTACTTTCTTTTAAACCTTTGGTTATGGTGAGACGATGTACCGCTTCTAAGAATTTGTGCGAAAAACACGGATGATCGACTCGTTGCCGCTGACTAGATCATTTATTTGAGAGAATTGTGTCTAATTTACTGACAAAACCTTCATTTTATCGATATTAAGCTAGTACTTAACATATCGCAAAAAAATCATTGACAATTCTTTAAAAATATGAATTCTATGTCACTTTTACAAATGGTTTAATTATAAAATAATGGTTTAGGTATCCATAAAACTTTTGGAATTATATATAATAGGATATACAATATTAGACTATTCTTATTGCTCTAATGATTTATATGATTATAAAATTACTAAAGACATATTGCAACTAAATGATAAGCAGCTTGTAACTGTTTCGTCATTCTATAGATATGTTTATATAAAGGGGTAATTTAATTAAGACTATTTTCTTCATACTAATTCAAAAGTAGTGCACTACAAAACGATTTTTTCCATGATTACTATCGCATTCAATACAAATAATTTGGTAAAGAATTGGTTGCCTGTGCAGCTAATCATGCATCAACTGGAAATATAATATTTCTTCATTGCCTCTTTAAGAATGTCTGCTATTTAACGGGGAATTATTTTGAGAAACATGTGCATTAAAATAATTACTTTGTTACATAAAACGAATTGCTTGTACAATTATGTGGGGTAAATCTTCGTATTTTATCTTCGAAAAAGGATTCATTGCTGAGAGTTATTCATAAGGTGCCCGCTGGCTACCGCTCGCTCGCACCTAATCTATCTTTTAAATTTTTTAAGTTTTTAATTTTTTCCTTAAAATATAACCAACCACAAACGTTTTGTCTTATATTGTTATTTTTTATTAAATTAAGCTATAAATTAATTGTAAACATGAAAATGGTTATTAGTATGACTGTAAAATTATTTATATTATTGAAATAAACATATTTAAAAAAAACTGTCCAACAATAATGCACAAACAATTCGTTTTATGGAACAATTATTTTATATATTGCTCGTTTGACTTCTTTAATAATTCCCAAGATGTTTTTTTTTAATTTGCCTAAGATTAATATTTAATGCAAATATACCTGTGGTTAGTTTGAAAGTCATTCCTGTTAAATTTACATACTTCTTCAGAAAGATTAAATAAATACAACACTACTCAATATTAAAGCGAATTAGTTCCATAGGGTACTAGACAGGGGTAGTTGGGACAATTAAATTTTCCGTTTTCAAGTAATTGTCAGCAAAAAACTATATTCATGATATATTTAATATAGTTTTATTAAGAAAGGTTGGAATATTAATGAGACAAATTGTAATATTTGTTACTCAAGTATTGATATTTCCCACAGAGGAAAAGCTTTAATGAGACAGCATATTCTGACACAAAAACATAAACTCTCAGCTTTGATTATAGCCGGAACAGTAAAATATATTGAACATATTTTCATGAAAAAAAATTCTATTAAAGAAGAAAACAATCATTTTTGAATGGACAGTTGTATCATATTTTAAAACATTACCAAGCATTTCGATCTGCAGATTGCAATAAGAAATTATTTCAAAAAATATTTCCAGATTCCACAATTCCAAAAAGTATTTCTCTGGTAAGATGAAAACTTCAGCCATAATAAAAAAAATTATTGCTTCATTTCGTAAAAATCAAATATTGAAATTGAAAAACCTACTCTTTTTTGATGTATCAACAGATGTCAGTAATCATAATGTTGAAAAAACGTTTCGGTTATTAGTGCAGGGCCGGGACTAGATATTTTGTCACCTGAGGCAAAAGAACAAATTTGCGCCCTATTTTTTTACTTTCAATTAGTATTATATAATTTTAAGCAAAAATAAGATAAATTTAGAAAGAAAATAAATTTATTGATAATTATAATACACATAAAAAATCATAGAAATAGAACAATAGTTGT
This sequence comes from Plectrocnemia conspersa, assembly GCF_051122295.1. NCBI lineage: Eukaryota > Metazoa > Arthropoda > Insecta > Trichoptera > Polycentropodidae > Plectrocnemia > Plectrocnemia conspersa. The sequence continues at coordinate 16,754,270 of NW_028277176.1, forward strand.
GGACATATTAAAAATAAAATGACATATTAAAAACTTATTTTATAGTTAAAATAATGTATAACATAGTTTACAAAGTATTTTATAGTTATTTTTTTCAACTTATTTTGTTTAACAGTCTACAACAAAAAAGTTATACAAATATGTTTTAAATTGTCACATAAAATCAATTAGAATTTAATTTACAATTTTTCGACAATTCAAACTCATTTGCTTAAAAAAATAACAAATATTACAATAGTAACAAAATAATATTGTTTATTCTTTACCGTTAAGGTTTTCTGTTTCGTGCTTTTGTTGAAGCAAATTCATAAATTATCTTATTAAAATCAATCCGTTTTGTAAAATCATTTTCACAAGGCTACAGCTCTGCTGAAAGAGGCTTCAGTAAATTTAAAATTATAACTGGTAATGTTAAAATTATCCTTAACCAATAACCAAATTCGGATAATACTTATATTGTATTCATGCATTATCTTATATATAATTGTTCTTCTTAATAATTGCCTTAGTTAGAGTAGTTTATATGCCCAGGGGCGAAAATCATATTTGGTGCCACCCCTCTTATTTTTTTTAACAGTTTTCGAATACGTCATTTATGTGAAAATATTTTAAATGTTGTTCACATACATTTTCACTGCAGAAAAAATCGAATATGTTATTAAAAATTTTCATCACTATTTACAATATTTATATTAAGGCAAAAAATACGCAAAAAATAACCTATCTAATTTTTAAAAATAAATGCTTTTTAAAGAAAAAAATAATATACATTGTATTGAAGATTATTTTTTCATGATTTTGATGATGCACACTGATCAATTACATAATCGAAATATTTTATTACTAATGTTTATTTTTCAAGTTAAATTACTAAGACGATCTTGTACCATTGAAGCTCGAAAATATGTCAAAATAATCTTTAACTTTTTGAACGATCGCCCACAACTTGCAGTCGATACTGCGACAGTTAAAAGAATCTCCAGTGAAGTGGAAAGATGTAAATATATCATTTACATATGCCACAATACAAGTAAGAACATCCAAATAAGTTTCGATAATACTTCATTACGAATAGTAAGCAGAATTTGTTGATATTTCTCGTTGCAATCAGTACGTTTTTCATAACATATATGATTTAATTCTCTATTCAAAACTCTACATCAAATAATACTTCTGTTTTAAGATGGAGTGTCAAGTGAAACACATTAGTGGGGTAATTTTTTTAGAGCAGAATCCTCTCATAATATATTCTCTATTTTGCTAGCGCCACTATTATCATGTCTCTTAATTTAAAATATCCTATTAATGATTTTATCAGTTTATAGTAAAATAATTAATTATTGATTAAAGTTTCTGATTTTTACTTTAATAGCTCCCGGGAAGAGTTTTGTGTAAAGAGAAGTCAGTGGAATCATAGACATTATGATGATTCAAAGGCAATCATACTGGATATGGTGGGTAAGTACTTTAGAATTTACTTCTTTAAAAGAATAATTCATCCTAAAGCGAAGCGTTTTCTTGCACATAATAACGTATCGAATAATAAGCCTATTATGGTCGCAAAATTTGGATTATTCAATAATCAGCCGTTTCAAAGCCCAAATTACAGACTACGCGTCCGTTTACATCCATTCATCTTCGAACACAATACCCTCAGAAGAAGGGTGAAATGTAAATAGTGAAACGCTCTCAATGCATCAGACTCTCCTCCCTCTTTGGCCCAACTTAAGAGATTCCAGTCTTTACTCCCTTATACTTTAAAGTCTATTTTGGCGTACGCTATGGATGCATCCTCGAGTACCTTCGAGGCGGGATGTTGAAAAACACAGAGCACCTCCGCCGGTGACAACACACAGGTATCGTGTTACCGTTCCCTCTCTCCGCGTTTTGATAATGAGGAATTGTGTGAATAAACGCGAATTGTGTAGCTGCCAGTTTCTCATTGTGCGTGCCCAAAGTTTAAAAAAAATGGCGGCCGTCTTCAAAGCGCCTTGTCTCCGGGAATTAAATGCCATCACGTCGCCGAGGTGTATGAAATAATTCCCAATAAAAGTGTGTTGCACAATGGACGCGAATGCAATTTGGGCCGATCTCGCCTTTTGTTGGTGACTGCTCCGTCTATAAAGAGTATATGTACTCTTGTGGACTCTTTGGAGCAGCTCGTTTGAATATTTGCTTTGGAGCGGAAGCAAGCGTTTATTTGTCTTCTTCGGCGCGAAGCAGTTTTTAAATGTTTGGTTGACGAATAAAGAAGTTCCCAAGCTTGCGCGCACATCAAACGAGAGGTCTGCGTCTTTCGACTGGTTGTTCCTAAAATATTCCGAAATGAACAGCGACATTATGATTGTATAAATATACATACGCACAAATATATAGTATAAACACACATACATACCTTGGGAGATCAGAATTAGTAATTATGACATAATTTTGATGGAGATCGATCATACTAAATTAAGTTTTCCTAGACCTTCCTAATCTCACAGATGAATCGCAAATCAATTGATTTAAAACTATAGTTCAGCGTACGCCACGGCTTCCAATTGTTTATACATACATTCGCGCGTATTAGGGCCGAGTCACAAGATGAAAGTCGTATATGTCGCACGAAAATACGATTGTGTGCGGTTTTTGTTTCTACCTGTACTGCAGTCAGTGGCGTAGCTATGGGGGGGCGGAGGGGGCGGGCCGCCCCGGGCGGCACTTGCTTGGAGGCGGCATATTCGCGATGGGATCGTCTAGTGTGGTTCTTAACCCTGAATGCACTAAAACATATATAAATCCACGAATAACAAGAGCTTAATAATAACCAATTTATTATTTTAAGAAATGCAGATTTTATGACCCTACAAAAAATGTATGGGGGGGGGCGGCAATTTTAAGGATCGCCCTGGGTGTCACATACCCTAGCTACGCCACTGACTGCAGTTTTAGAATATTTTGACAGCACAGGTAACAGTCTTATCGGTCTACACAACTTTCATAGAGTCGTTTTCCTGGTTTTGGTATCATTATTACATTTGCTACTTTCCAGGACGGGGAAAGTAATCCAGCCTTAATATAGCGTAAATATTGTTGTGATAATTTTCATTCATTTTTACGATAACTCCTTTAGTAATTTTCCTGATATTAAGTCTTTTTTTGGATCTGTGTCTGTTAATATTATTTATTTTATTTTTTTGTATTAAATTTCTCAATTGTCTCGCTTAAAGGGGTGATTTTAGATAATCTGCGATTTCCTTCGCATCTATTGTAGTTGCTGTGGCAGGATCGTATGGTGAAAATGCCTTCTCCAGGTGAGCTGCAAAGGTATCGGCCTATTCCTTATCACTTCTAGCTCATTTAATGTCGGAAACTTGTATATTGTGGCATTTTATTGATCTCGTTCACCATCAGATTATTTTTACGGTTTCGGTGGGAACGTTTTTGCTATATAAACTTTCACTAAAGATCTCGGAATCAAGTGGAGATTTTCTCTACACGTAAATGCGAAAAGTATTTTAAGACGCTCGACTTTATGAGAAACGCGTTTTATTTTGACAATCTGTCAGTTATTCGTGTCTACTATGACACTTTAGTTTGCAGCATTTTTGAATCGGGATCTCTTATTTGGAATAACCAAATACTCCCTCTTAATCGAAAAAGCTTAGAAAATATTTTTGAGATACCTTTATAAGAGGATATTTGATTATTATCCGTTCTTGTATCTCAGCGTTTAGATACGATTTTCTGAGTTTTCGCAGAAAGCTGTAGATCGTATAGAACATCGTATATACATCGTATAGATTATTATTTTTTAACGACTTTTATTCAGAAATGTATGTATAAAATTACATTTAACCCTTAATTATAATTTAAAAGTAAATATCTTAAAAAATAATCTTAAATATTTTAATGAGTACGTATCTTATTACCATTCTGAATGTATTGTTTGTGTATTGTCAATGTCGTGTCTTAAAATTTCGTTTCCATTCACGAGCGCTCCCTGTGAAATAATGGCGAGGCAAGTGAATAAGGGTACCTACCTACACCTGACTCTGTGATGTTTTTATTGCCGTATTGTTGGTGGTAAAGTGTGTAATGTCAAAATAGTGGTGGAAAGTCGAAGAACAATCGGTGGGTAATGGTGCAATTATCGTAAACCTCCCGTGAGCTCCTTGCGACCTTGGTCACAGACCCCAAGCGAGACATTGTTGGTGAAATCTACGAATGCTCTTTTTGTACAATACTGTTCAGTTGACGAATGTCAAAATAAATTACATACATATTCCCGAGAATTACACTACTCGAGGGCAACAATGAAACAATGCAAATGCTCTTTGCGTTTTGAATTTTTCTCGATAACCTATTGTACTACGTCTATCTGTTATGCTTATGCAATGTATACGTGAAAGCTTAAAATTTATGTTCTTCTCATTAATACATAACTGTTTTATTTTTATTTTAATTATTGCACACCAGTTAATTAACTGTTTTAAAGGGCGTTGGTATTTGAAATTAAACTGAAATTGTGCCTATCTGAGAGTAAGAACATAACTTTATTTACTTTGAAACACTATCTGAACAGTCACGTAAACAGCAAAAATTGCTATTTTATCATATGACTTTGAAAGTAGATTTTAAAATTTCAGAAAACAGCAATTGTATTTCAGTATATTTGCTACTCTATTATCAGTTGAGATCGACCTGCGAACTTTCCGATATAATGTATAGATCTTAAATCAGAAAATCTTAGAAATATTTATTCAAGTGTCTTTATTAGACATTGAATAAATTACATACGTTAATAACTGCATAATAAAACAAACTTTAAGAGTATGCCTTCTTTATGACGTCTCTTTTGGAGGGAAAGTCTATTTTACCCGTATGAAGCATACCAAAAATAAAATTAAAACATTAAAATAAAATCTTTAAGATACCCTTTGCATTGCTACTCAAATTATTAAACCAGATAGTGATGCACTGTTCTTTTGCACTTGTTGCATATGCCTAAAAAAAGGCAATAGAAAACTTGTATGTACTGTTTTCACTGTTATCATCGTAAACATTCCCACCGAGTTTTTTTTTTATTATTTTGGGTATATTTAACATGTAATTTCTGTATGCTTTTTTTCTGGTAGGGTTAAAAGTAACAAATATCACCAAAAGACACACATGCGTGATTGATGGCCTCGAACGCAACCTACAGCATTTATTGATACTCCAAACAATAATAATGTTTATTCAAATGTATTGCATAGTTGTCTTGTGTAGCAAACGAACCCAATTGTGCGCATCGTAACAATGCAACACATCCATCTTCATTATCGTGGGGGTCCTGGCTGCTTTTTCTCTCCGTGTCCACATCCGTGCAAATCGGCGTGTAATATTTTCAGTTTGTCCTCTTTCATTGTTTGGGCTTTAGAAACAAAGAAGACTCCCGTATGGTGTATGGGACAATGGTGTCCAAACCAAACAATATTCTAGAAGAAAAAAGCACGCGCCCTCCATTATCGAGCCGTGTGTTCTACACAACGGAAACATTTTCTACACTTCACGGAATCGCAGATGAATCTCGTGAAAGGAGGACTCCATGGTAGTCAATCACCGCGGGAATTTAATGCATTTTATTATTATTATTTATACTATTTAGCCACAGATCCAAATGTGATTAAATGGTAATAAAATCAAAGTGAAAAACTCGTATGATGATGATTCTGATAATACAGTTGTTTTATTGTATATTAAAATCCTATTTCATGTAATCCGGATTATCGGATATACAGGGACTTGTATTTACTCAAAAACTATGTGACAGTAAAATTCCATTCACTTAAATAAAATATGAAACAGTTACCTATATGGTCAGCTATAACAGCTCTTCTTCAATAGTTTATACTTGCCATAAATAAGTTTTATAATTTTATTATTATCTTAGTTTGATAAACAAAGTAAAAAAAATGTGAAAAATATTGGGAAAAGTTTTTTTTTATTAAAAAAACAATAACAAATTTAATTACCCTATAACATTTCACAAATAAATAGTACGATTAAATTAACTGATGTTGGTACGATTGAATAAATTGCAACTAATTACGTGAATTTGCAAAATAATTTATTTATATGCGAGGGAAATCCCTCTATTGCTTTTTTAAAGAAATTTATTAATTACTGTATCGAATAAATTTGTTCTATTTTGTATTTTTCAAGTAAAACTATTTTTTTCGACATTGGTGAAAGCGTGAAAAGCCTGGCTTTGCACTGAGTATTACGAACCGATGTTTTTCTGCGTTTCAAATATCAGATATACGTTTGACTGTTGAAGTACTGACTGGAATAGTGTAGCAACAAAGCTTATACATTTCTAAAAACGCTTCTTCCCCAGTTCTATTTCCTTTAAGAATTTCATAATCCTCATAACCGTTCTGGCAGAAAAATACAATATAATGTATATGGCCATCAATTCACATTTCAATTTTGATGAATCAAATAAACCTCCATTCGTCGATTTCAGGGGGGAAAATTTATAGGGAAATTAAGATAAACATTAAGATATTTTCTTAGAGTCACCTAATTTTGTAAGCTGTAGTTTCTTTACATCTTACCACCATTTATTTTACTAAAGTGTCAAATATCTCATTTAACAAGTGCAGATACTTTTGGTCGATATTAGTTAAATTATATATTTTTCGGTGGCTCGATAGTTTTTCTGTCTTTTATTAAAAATCCAAATCTTTCAACATTTAGCAACCATAACCGTATTTTTTTCTAGTTTCCTAATCATTGACAACATTATCAAAAAACTCGATTAGTTGGAGTAAATGCTCATATATGGTTGGAAATCGTTTCTTAACTTCAGATGTAATTAACGCGTTAGTGCGTCTCGAATCTATCCCGAAAATATTTCAGTGAAATCATATCGGAATACATTTTCTCCGGTAAATATATAATTTTACTAGTGAAAATATAATTTTTCTGGCAAAAGCTAGTCAAATTATATGATTTCAACTTTTCCATATGTAGTAATATATAAATTTACATACTGATCATTATTTATTTATATACGATGTGTAAATGTTACGGTGAATGTGTGAAGTCCACCAGTAGATATATATTTATATTGGCGAAAATATAATTTAACTGATATGCACTAGTGAATATCTATGAAATTCAATTTGACAGTTGAGAAACGTTCATTTGCTGTTCAAACCAAAACTTAACGCAATAAGAGTTCTAAGACTAATTATCGGTTTAGAACTTTCATTAGGTCAAGTCTAAAATGCAAATTATGCCAACTCTATAGAGTGTTTATCAAAGTATATTCAAATCACTTCTGATATAAGAGCGTTGGTGAAAGTATATTAAAACCGAATTTTGGTCAATAGGAGAGCGCGAAAACAATTATCACGTCGCAGTGTGACGGCGCCGATACGATTTTATTGCTTTTGTCGTGAATTTATCACTTCTGAGAAGGGATAATTGTTTTTTGCGCTCTCCTATTGGACAAAATTCGGTTTAGATGTGCTTCATTTGATTCTCACTTATAATATGAACGCTAGTTAACCGAGCTATCCCACTGCGACAGCGTGGGCACGATTTTATTGCTTTTGACGTGGATTTTTGACTTCTGAGAAGGGATCATTTTTTTGCGCTCTCCTATTGGGCAAAATTCAATTTATTTGATTCTTATTTATTTAAAAAAATATTAATAATAATATGAACGCTAGATAACTGACGATTTTATTGCTTTTAACGTGGAACAGGGATACTAAATTTTCGTAAAATAACTTCTACTTCTACAGAACGAGGATGTGAACTAAAAAACTTAACTTAAAGTGATAAGCGATATAATTCACGATATCATTTTGTAAAATATGAAGATATTAAAAAATGCTACCAGTTGTGAATTACAAGCTAACTCGAAAATGTCACGGAAAAAATGTACTCAATGACTGATGGACCAAAAATACACCTGAACACAAGATACAAATTTCGCATTAATACCTATTATAAAATTATTGATACACTACAAACTGAGATGAGAAAAAGAGAAGATATATTTAAAGTAATAGCAGGGACATTTTTGATAGTACTAAATTATGTACAACATACATAATGTCACCTTATCACTATTATTTGAAAGTAACAGGTATTTTCTAGGTTGTGAAAAGTTGAATAATGTTTACCCAAAGGACTAAAACAATAATATTGCAGATGAGCTTTCTATGTGTGGTATAAATTAGTGCAACAAAAACTAGAGATACAAACTTTATAAAATAATAGAAGACAATATTGATTGTATCGTTATAAATATTGATATTTAATTCCACGTATTCTTATAATATTTAAGATAGGATTTTTTAGTTATTGTTTTCCAAAAGTAATATCAAAATATTAAAAAAGCAGTAAGGGATGAATACAAAAATTTGCTTACATTTATACATAATATAAAAAAGTTTTAAATTAAAAAAAATGAATGACAAACAAAGGGTAATCATCCATTTTAGGGGTCGCATAAAATGATGAGGAAAGAATGTCGTGTATGTTTTTTTGTGTTTATAAACAATTCGATTGAAACAACGGATCAACAATGCGAGGTGACTATGATCGATGGGTGCTCGTCGCTAATGCCACCTGCTGTTGCCAAAAGGCATCGCTGTTCAGGTAATTTGTTACTTGCTCAGGATAGCAGCATTGTCGACACCTTGATGAGGATATTTTTACACCTGACGCCCGTTTTCTATTGTTGTTTCTATGTAAATGTATAGGTAAATGTGCACATATCAGGCGCTGATTGACACTCAGTGTATGTCAATGATTGTGATGTATTGCAAAAATAAGCGAAAATAACCATACGAATTGTGGTAATTCAATTACTGGATTGCTCCAATGAAAACAGGTATCACGAACATTTATATAGTCAGAAAAAGTGTTATAAAAACTCGTTTTTTCTCACTATTTTTGATGTATCATATACACCATGAATTGGTATCCACTTTTCTCTAAATATGTAGATGTATTTAATTAATCTAAAATATATGTAGGTATATAGAATTAAAAAATATTTGTGTAGTGTTTATTATTTAAATCCGTTTTTTATTGCAAATTTATATACATATATGAGCAGAATGTTCTTTCAAAAATATATTTTATAAATAAAAATAATATATGTTTTAGAATCTAGAGAGATTACAAAAAGCTGCACATTGAATAGGAAGTTAAAAGATTCCACAGGGAAGAGGTCGATCTGTCTCGTTTTTGTGGAAGTCAAGAAAACCCACAAGGTTCCCGTGTGTCCCTTCCTGGAAGTACCCTGGGAGTCGAAAAGCTCAGCTTCCACTGAGTGGTAACGACTGCCTACCGAGTGGTTTCCAAGCTCGACCTCCCGAGGTGGCGAGAGCACGGCGCTTTTGTTTATTTGAATCCACGACGTCATTTTACAACAGTTTACAGCAATAAAACTTTTAATGTTATTTACGAGCCTGTCAATGTGCCTCAAAACAACCAACGCCTTGTTTGTGGAGTCATTTCACAAATGTTTAATGACAATGACGCTCTCGCGTCCAAGGTGGTCGCGCTATTAACAATGCACACTAATTGACGTTTTTATTTCGCTAACAATATATTATATTTAAAAGGTATTATAATATATAATGAAATACAATAAGTCTATTTTGTATCTTATCTGTGTACGCGGAGAGATGCTTGGAACATAAAAACGATATGTTACAAATGGTGTTATTTGCTTTCATCTTACATGTTTTGATTCGAAAGGATAATCAATATGCTCTGTGATTACTACTATTACTATCACGAGTAACTTATTCTGTTGATTATTATAACCAAAACGGAACATGGATGGGTTCTTGAAGTAAGAGATTTTTTAAAAAGTATGGATTAATAAATTTCTGGGAAAAAATTAAAATGTGGAATAGCACAATTTTGATCAAAAGTAAAGCCAGTAACACTTGTTCGATTGTAGAGATAGATTCTTCCTAACGTGGATTGTGAAGAGACTGAGGCAAATGATTATCTGGAAAATGTAGATTAATGGAGAGATAAAAATGTTTTGAATATATCGATCAATAAAGGTATCCATTAGAGTATAATCTATCATTGAGTGCAAATCTTATTTTGTTAGCTTAATAACTGTAATAATTACGTATGTTAAAAACGATGCAGGCAATCGTTATGATTTTTCTCAACTAAATATTATTGATAAATCACTGATTTAATTCAAGTATTTTTTTATTTTTAGTAACTTCTACATTGAAAATATATTATTTAAAACATAGTTAGAAGATGAGAATAATTAGAGGAAAAAATGTAGTACCTACATATATGAACAAGTGGTGAAGTAGTGAATGAAATGTAATTAAAAATGATTATAGAATGCGATTAAAATAATGTAAGGAATATTATAAAAGTTTTAGCTGTCCATTCTATCTAGTAGATCCAGTATAATAAATCACTTAATATTTTAACAAGAAGTAGTCAAACTATTAGTTAAAAAGGATGACATATGTGTTATTTATACCTACTAAAAATATTGTATGGTACAATTTAAGATTTTAATACCGATTTGATTTGAATACATTCTGTATATTATTGTACCATAAATTTTAAACTAGAATTACGTAACTTCTTCTCGGTGGTCATCTCACATCTAAAAAGTCTGTACCTTACAGTGTATTGTAAAATGTAAATTCCTTCAAAAACAATATTGCATTATAAATTTTCGTGTCATGTACATACAGGATTGACAAAATTTTATAGGCCGCCATGCCTGATTAACAATCAGGGCAATAAATTATTCGATCATTAAAAAACGTACATATTCTACACTGTGAGATTGAAAAACACGATGACCACGTCATAACCATAAATTTCGACAGATGTTTCGATGAAAATATTTTTTATATACATACGTTCTAATGAGCATTTTAGTATTGTAGACAATTATAATTGTTTTAGAATTAGCATAATAGTGCGGTACAATATAATACTAATATTTTATTATAAAGATATTTTAGCTCATATTCTGTAATTATTTAAATGCAAGCATTTCTGCAAAAATTTTACAGATCAAACTTTAGGTGACAAAATTGCACTATTCGCAATTTGAGCTATTTAGTTTCGTCCAAAAATAACGACCACCAAACAACAAAAACGAAGAATGAAAGAATAGAGAGAAAGATTTTTTCTTTGGAAAAACGCATTGAACATTTTAGGGGGGGCAATAAAGCAATAAACCTCGGTGGGGAATGTATGGTGAGAAGCGTCAATGGCGGATTGGTCCGTGTCAGAGTATAAAAACGGATATATGACCGCAATAAAAGAGTGAAATCCGTGAAAGGCGAACCGTACAAACACGTTCAAATAAAGCGATTATATTTAATAAGTAAAAATGTAAACATGTTGTAAATTGTTATTTATGATGGTGGTGCCAAACACTGCGGTTGAACGGTTTTATAATGGTAGAATGGTACGTTTATATTGAGGATGCTGGAAGAAAGAAAACCATAAATATAACAAACACCATAGAACAAATTTGTAGGTTTTAATTAATGACGTAACATTTTAAAAAATTAAATCAAAGCCCTATTGATTATTATGATTAAAATATTAATATAATTAAACACAAGTTTGAAATATAATAATATAGGGACATTTGACATTTATAATTAAATAAACTGCAAGGAATGTGCGGTGAATGTCTTTTCTCAGAAGTAAAAAATCCACGCCAAAAGCAATAAAATCATACCGTCGCCGTCTTTGCGCTCTCCTATCGACCAAAATTTGCTTTGAATATACTTTGAGCAACTCTCTTATATTATAAGTCCATAGTAGTATCTGTATTCCTATCCTTGGAATTAATATAATTTGCATTAAACTCATCATGCAATCTTCGCAAGTAGTGAGACTTATTGAGAATTTATTGGATGACACAAGTCACTCTTAAGATTTTCAAATAGCTTATTAAATCTTCTCCACTTAAAAAGAAGCAATTTTCCTAAAAAACTTTTTGCATGTTTATTTTTTGTAAATTTGTTGTTTTTCTTTGATATAATAGGGGCTTAATGAATTTTAAAATTTCTTATTTCTTCCTTCTCATTTATCCCAAAAATAAAAAGTTATACCATAATACTAAAATACTACTAAAACCAAAACTGTAATTTGCTTTCTACGAATTTATTCCACATACTTTATATTATATATTGCTGATGATTTCTGTCAATGAAGCTCGTTTTATATTTGTGATTTAATACAATAATATTTTCACCATAATAATATTAAGATTATATTTTAATTATTTTCAGAGTAATTCATCATTTATTTAGATTATGATGTAATGAAAATAATGATAGCGTTGAATCGTATTTTGTGTATAATAAATACGTTATTATTACACGTTACAAAAATGTTTATGTTTTGGTATTACACGTGGGTAATTTTCGGAGCTATATGCATAGTTAGTTTCTAAATTAACATATTCCATTACAATAATTATAGTATTTAAACATTTCACTTAAAAATTAAACGAGTATTCGTGTAGTTAATAATTAAGATCTTCACGTATACGCGACACATACATTGATATGAATAGACAATACCCTAAATATTTAAATATAAAATTTATGGAAATATTTTTAACGTACCATATGGCAATATTACTATTTTTATCTTAAAAACGTTTTATCGCATCGTAATAAAAAAATACCAAATGGTCCGTCGCTTACTAATGTCTATCAAAAAAAGTAAAATTAACGCCGGGCTTAATGATAAAAATCCACAATTTTCCTAGACTTCTCCCATTTCTGTACAATTTATTGTCATAACACGTCCGAGGGAATGTATTAAATTAAGAGGGTGCATATTTATAATTAAGACCATCAAATATGTTAATATTTGTAAATATCGGGTCGATAGAGACATTTGCCTTAATTCTGGTCATGGTGGTTGTGGGCTGTTACCATACACTAATGGCTCTATTACGAATATATGGCCCATATGGAGGGAATTAAGGAATTTTCTTCTCTATATATTTAATAACGCTTCTTTTTTACACATACAAACATATGTATACTATGTGTGTACACAACATAGATAGCAACACATTGTTTGGTAGCTAGTAATTAGGGATGGCTATAATTCAAGCGAGCACCGTCTGTCAAAACGTTGGTAGTTAATCATTTGTGGTTTTATGTGTAAAAGTTAAATTAACAAAGAAGTAATACATAAAAATATACATAAAATAACATAAATTGTTAATTCAACGAATTCGTCGACTGTTATGTAATAATTTTTAATTAATATTTTCGTTCGTTGTTTCCGGTCGCGGTTGTGAGTTTTTTTTTATTTTTGGCAAATTTATATTAATTGCTATTATGAATTAAAATGTGTATAGTCCAATTCTGGCTAAGTAAATTGCGGGGCTCTAAACATAATCTATTTTTCGAAATCCATAATTAAAATTGGAGCAAAAATATTTTTTTTGACTGAGACTAAGTAACAAACAAATTTTACAAGTAGACCCTTCTTCCCTAAATTATTTTTTCTGTAATGAAATACACATATTTGGAGCAACAAAATCCTAAATTTTTAAAAAGTCGTAAAAAATATTTTACCACGCAATGAGAGATTTTACAATTAAGTAGTTTCGGAAAAAATAAAATAAATAATTAAACAACAAACATAAAATGAGTTTGCGGTAAATGAAGATGTTTGTTTTTTCTTCATTAGTTATGCAAGTCTTAAAAAACTATTTGACCGATTCATGTTTGCATTAAATCTGTTAAGAACAGTGACCAGTTATTTATTTTTTTATTTATGGATCTATAAGCAAACGTATAAGCAAATACGCTGTCATAAAAAAAATCAATATGTTTCTACTCACTAATGCATCTTTAAAATCCATAGTAAAGTAGCCGCTTTCACTTTGATCGTCAGATCAAGTCCAACCACGCAGTCATCTTGAATTATTGAATTGCCAAGAGTTTTTAGCTTGATCTTCAAGACGACTTGAAAATTTTACGACGCAGAAACATTAAGTTTTACTGCCGAATTATTAATTTATGTTGCAATTTAAACTAAAAATAAACGAATATGCTGAACATTAATACGCACAGGCTCTGAAAAATACGCGGTATTTCTAAAATACTTTAAATGGATACGTGCGCTATATAATGGGTTAGAAAAATTTTAATTGTCTTACATCAACAGTAAGAAAACTAAAATACTGCCTGGTCTAATAAATAAAAAAAATCAAGCTGTAAAAAATAAAAATACTTTAAATATATTTTTTGGCTTCACTTAAACTGGAAACAGAAATGATTTATTACTTAATTTTTTTGTACTATCCTTTTATAAATAAGTGTCCAGATCTACACTTTTAGTGGTAGTTTATGGTCTATATTTATACATTTAAAAAATATTTTTTCTTGTAACGGTTTACATCAAACTCAATTTTTATTAAATATGGTATTTAAATACATCAAAATTTTACTTAACTAAATACAATACAATATATTTAAAAAAACGTCTGACAATATGTAACATTGTAGACAAAAATAATTCCGCAAATTTCATCGTTGTTAGGGCAATATCTTCGATTATTACTCTTGTTATTTTAAGATCTCACCAACATATTAATTATATATAAAAACTATAAAAAAGATGACAACGGCTAAAATATGTAAAACTAGCAACTATAGAACTTGGTAATTGAACTTTTATATGAGGTTTAGTAAGTTGAATACCATAAATTTCTAAGCGCAACAGAAAAGTGTAAAAGCGCATCAGTGTTATTTGATAAAAAGAGATAGCTAAAGCTTTTGTTGGTCCTTTATTACTACGTTATTTTACTAGCACATTTAAAATACGCTATTCAACTAAATAAAGCCGCAACTTTAATATGTCCTGAAAGTGTACAAACATTATGATAATTTTCGATCCCAATCGCTCCTATCGTTTTGAAAATATACCCTAAAAAGCAATAGCATTTGCATATAAAACACGACTGTTTGTTTAACAGTCGAAACGACAATAGCGAGCGACGCTCGTCCGAAAAGATCCCGGACTGTCGATAAGGAAGCGCGTTAATGAAATAATTCCCCAGTCTCTTCTACCGCTGGTACTATTGTGCTTCCGCGCAGTTTAACATGGTTTTGTGGTTTTTACATAATTACTTGATGGCTTTATTGGGAGGGTCTCATGGCCCTCTCGGATGAATTATTGTCGGGGCCCGGGCACGTCGTAAAACACATATTATATATATCAATATCGTAAAGAAACGTTGGTGTGTAATTAAAACGAGCTGTTGGGGCCCCAAGTCTTTGGCCCAAGCCAAAACTTGATTATGTGCTCGCCAACAGAGCGGTTTTATGTTGTACTTAATCACGCGAGCTTTACCTTTGAAATCGTATCGTTTTTTAATTCTTCTCTTCTTGTAGTACACACACGTGTATATTTATATCGTTTCATCAAAGCAAAACGGAAATAAATTAAAACTACGCGATTTTCAGTATTGTCTGTTTTGTAAGGCAGCGTTCTCAAAAAAGTTGATTGTCAATCAAATTTTAGGCCCCCACAAAAGATCAAAATCATTATAAAAATAAACTAATTTTCAAATGCTTATATTTTATGCAAATTATATTATTAAAAAAATGTGACATTTCACATTTTTGATTTTTAAAATAACTTCAAAATAATACACACATGTTTGTGTATAAATATAATCAAAATATACCTGTTGAAGTTTCTCCTATAACTCTATTGGTATATGACCATTAATTAAGATTTATTTTATCGAGACAACTGGAGTTTTATTATAAATTAATTATATTAAAAAATATCATGCATTTTTCTTATGATTATTTTTAATATATTAATGAAATTTAACTTTGAATCGACACATAGTTTTACATTTAAATCTAGTTATCTTATCTTTAGAGAAAAATATTAAAATTATTTTTACAATGTAATTTAAGAATGTACAAGTTACTTTTACAGATTGTTTCCTTGCATTTTCTATTATTATTTAAGAAAATATGAACTAGGAAACGTAACAATTACGTCGATTATATTGCCCCCTATTTACGGGTTATATAAATTTATTTACACGCGTATACGTTTGCATGTAAATAGTTATGTAATTATAACAAACGTGGTTATTGTATAATGACGGTTATAATTTTTATTAATATATTGGGATATGTTACATTAAATGCTCAAGTAAAATATCATACAAATTTATTTCCGCTGTTATCTGTTATGCGTTGGTTATGCAGCGTTTGCAAGAATAGGGTTGTGAATATTTTTAATAATATAATATAGTGGGGCTTATGCTCTTAATAGGAAGTGAATATTTTTTTTTGTGAATATTAGATACACTACAGTATCCATAAGATACAATACATATTAAATACACTACACTATCCATAAGATACAATAATTCTCATTTCTTAATTGACTAATTTTTCGTAGAGTCTTTTTTGATAAAAAAATAATTTGTACGAATATGTTTTATAACCGTTTTTATAAGCATATTAGTATTGTATTTTATGGTAATATGGTGTTAGTAGTATACAATTTAGATTTACAGAAATAGATTGTCGCTATGAAATTAGGGCTAAATATACTATATTTTTACTATAACAGTCATTGAGTGTAAGAAATATTAAAATTTTAATTGAAAAATTTGAAGCTTTGATCTGTAACTCAGTAAAGCAATTACTTATCATTAACTATCAGAATGTTTTGTTTGTAATTAAAAATATTTATTAGATTATCTGCTTCTCCTTCTTCATGGCGCTACATCTCTAGATAGGACTTGAGCTTTTACACAAAAGCTTTATACTCAGGCCTGATTCTGACTAGCCGCCTTCAATTGCCAATCATCTCATTTTGGTCCAGTCCTATCCAAAATGATCTATCCATTATTATCTTGCCCTGTCTCTTGATTTCTTTCGTTACGGAATCAATTTTGTTATTAGTTTCTGATGACGGTTTTCGTGCATCCATTCTAGGTGACATGTATTTGATACCTGCAGAATATGGTGATGGTTCATCATTAATCCTATCCTCAAACTTTGTGGGTTCAAATAACTTCCTCTTGATTTAAATTCCTGGTTTCTGGTAGACCCTATGTCTCGCATTTATAAGTGATGACTGATTCTATTATGAATTTATAGGTGAAGTTTGGATATTTTTCCAGTATCAAAGACTAGCACGGTAGCTACTTTAATATTATTTTGGGGTTATAATTAATTCTATGTATTTGAATTTGTCCACTTCTTCAAATTTATGCTGGCCTATTTTACTTATTATTACCAATATATTTGGTTTTGGTTTCGCTATTTCTAAATCAAAAACTTCTGTTCCGTTTTTTTTGATTCGCATCGCATTCGACCATTCTCTGTTTAGAGCTAATTAAGATGACTATATCATCCGCATACGCACGTATTTGGTTGTATTAGAATTAGTGTTTCTTCTCGAGAATTTCTCAAAAAACTTATGAAACAATAATTCTCATTTCTTAATTAGTTAATTTTTGAAAATATTCGTGCAGCCTTTTTTATTAAAATTAAATTTGTACGAATATATTTAAATGCTTTACAACCGCTGCATAAGATAAGGCGGGTCTGTGCCAGATGCTTGAAAATAAGTATGCTTTCTTGGAAGCCTTTAATAGAGGTCAGAAGTATTTAAATGGTAAAATATTATATACGATTTTTTCAACTATTCCAATCGGCTTTATCTTTGATTTGATGATCTAAGAACTACATCAATAATCACATATGGAGAAACCGCTCTAATTGGGAATTAGCAGATTGAAAAAGTATATGGGGGCCATAAAATTTTTCTATCAGCGAACTTAAATATCGTTTTTTTAATAGTCCAAAGATATATAATGTGAAGTTGTTACTTCACTTATGTATATAAATATAAGATTCCGAAATTCCTTCATAACTCAACGCTTTGGTCTGTTCTGCTCCTTCGATTATTCGCGTTCATTATATCAAATAATCATCGTATTGAAGTTTGTTTTATTCAACAATCATCCAGTTATTTGTAATCATATTGAAGTTTATATTTTCTTTTCCTGTATTTTTAATTATATAACACTTAAATATGAATTATATATGAATTCCACAAATTAAAAGTCCAATTATTAATGGGTTTAAATTCAATATTATTTATAATTAAAATATAGTATTTTATATAGTATTCTAATCATATGTTCAACCCTGTCGAGCGGGCAGTCACTTCATCATCATTAGAGGTAGCAGCAAACATTAGCGACGGGGGTGTAAAACGGTGTTCAGTGTTGGTCAGGCGACCGTGAAAATTTAATTGCCGCCCAATTAATATGCTAATCCCCCCTACACGACCACTAGGCATGTCTAGTAGTACTGAAACAATCTGCTTGTCCATCTCGTCGTGACCATGTCTTGTGCCTATTACAGACCGATTCACCAAGCCAAACCGGAACGAACAATATTTATAAACGTCGACGAGGAAACAGAAAACACGGATACCATCATTACAGCATTCAAAAATTAATTGCTATATTTATATTGTGTGGATTATATCACGGTTATAACGAATGAAAAATATTCAGTAGTTTGTATAACCAGCAATACTTACTTCAAAGTCCGGGGTTCGAATCTTGTATGAATCCTTGCGTCTTTCAATCGGAAATAGCGATTAATATATCTAATTATTATTTTCTAGATTTTACTAATCCCACAATTTATTAATGCGAATCTAGATTTGCATTAAAGTTTCTTTATGAATTTTCAACTCATAAAGAAAATAATGTGTGTATATAAATATAGATATACGAAAACTGCAGGCACATATTCCGAACAGCAAAAATTCCAAACATACATAACAACTACATATGCTTATGTGTTGTATATTGCTATTTGTTGCGGAATTATCGTGTTCGCAATCATTTATGTCCGGAATTTTACTGTCCGGAACTTAATCGAATCCGCAGTTCTTGTGTCCGAAATTTTTGGTAAGAACCGTTAAAACATTAAACTATTAAATTTTATGACGCTCGTATTTCGTTTTATAAAAATTCTATTGCTCTTGCAAATAAACAGGAAGCTATAATAGTATCCGTTGCTTTATGATTTGTCATTTTGTTTGTATAAATTTAATTACAAACTAAGTGCAATCTAAAAGTGTAATATGACTTAAAATCGTGTACTACAATTATCGTTTTAATGGAAGTGATATTTTTAACAAAATTACTGGAGAATAGAAAGTAATCATTAAAAGTGTTTAGAGAAAAATTTAAAGCTTCTTTACCAAAGACAACAATAAAGAATGTCAGAAAATTGTATATATTTATATTCTGTTCTAAAATCACTAGTGAGTTAATTTTACGTATATTTCCATAATTATTTTTGTTGTTATTTATTTATTATTATTTAATATTGAATTTATATTAAATAATAATAAAAAATCAGTGATTCTATTTGTTTTATTGCTTTGATTTATTTTACTACATTTTTGTATTAGTATGTTATAATTTATTTTAACAGTTTTCTTTTATTAAATTTTGTTAATTAATTTAGCACATTTATTATATAATATTCGGCTTTTATGGATTTTTTATTATCTTTTATTAAATTAATATTTAATATTTTTTGTTATGGTAATTTATTTTCGCTTTTAATTTATTATTTTGTATAGAAATCATTTACTAAAATTTAAATTAAAAAAATGAATATTTAATTTAAATGTTTTTTATTTGTTCAGTTATATATGTAAATATATAACTTTGTGGGGTACATTAAATCAGGGAAAAATCTACCGCCGTACATGTACGGCGATACTCCTGAAAGGATTAAACAAACACATTTCATTAATCTGGTTTTTCACTGTCCTACACTTTTTAATTATTTTAATGTTACTTCTGAAATTTATTTATTTTGCAACAGTATACTAGACTTTACAAATAATATCATAAAAAAGTTATTCAGATGTAAAAATAACTGCAACAAAAGTAAATTTCATTATAGTATGTATAGCTATTCGAACTATATATCATATCTATAAATTTGTAAGAGTAAATTGCTATTTTAAATGATTATATTCAGCGTCTATATATGTACATATTTGTTAAAAATAGAATATATCTAATATAAAAATGGTTGGTAACGTCTGTCGCAATCTCCAATGCGATCAATCCATTTAGAGGGCACGTACCGCAAAATCGTCCTACGCATCCATTATGCAATTACCGCAAATAGAGGATCGATTAAATACGTATTTTATTATACACTTTCACAAAAAGATCATCACTTTTTGGCAAGATACTTGCCACTGTCTCAATCGCTGCAACATCCATGGCGGCAGGTCTGCAACCATTCTTTACAATTAAAGAGTTTGCAGCTGTCGCTTTGTTTACATCCTCCAATCAAACAATTGAGGCAAAATTGTTTGCTCCGGCACATGTGTTAGCCGACAGTCTTATCTAATTCAGGGGAAGCCAATTTTTATTGATACAAATATATATCATATAAAGCACAGTAATCTACATTTTTTTAGTTATTATGTTCATTATGGTATTAACTACTATCGTCTATCTCAGTATCTCAAAATGTAAATATTTCGAAAATGATTTTTTTCTAGCTATCATAAATAAAGTAAGCCTAGCTATAATATATTTGCACACATTTTATTTTATATTATATTAAACTTATGATGTTATTGATACGACCCTCGCGATATGCGTGCTCGCCAAGATTACCGTAGATAATATAGAAGTGTTGTTATTGCAGTTATCTTTATTGTATAATGGGATGCAGCAGAATGCAATTGTCGCTACGACTGAAGGATGACTCTAATTTTATCTACAATATTTATAGTTTAAAAAATAATTAATTTTTATTAATACATGCGATTGTTGTATACAGTTCAGAGGTGACAATAATGTTATTAAAATGACCACTTACTATTTAAGACATTTTTTTAATTAATTCTTAGAAATACTTATGTCATTAATGAGTCAATTCTTAATTGATGATAATTCAATATAATCGCCACCACGCAAACATTATATAAATTATAGTGGCGAGCGGCTTATGAATTAGAGGGGACAATCTATGAGTGCGTCTCATGAATCAAACAGTTGTGATGGGTCAGCTATGACTATTAAAGAGTGACCATCTGACCCATCATCCGGCCGCCTCGGAAAGGGTTAATTCACGCTTTAAAATCACTTTGCTCGGTTTAAACGATATGTAAACATGCGAGTCTTGTTAAAGACTGACCGATTGTATCGCGATGATTTTGTTTTGTTTGGTTAGAATGCATTAGGGGCATTTAACGTCACTAGATAATTCAATAGTCATGTATTATATTATATGTATATACATACTATATGGAGACCACAATGAATTAACTGAAAAAATAATACAATATTTTATTCTTAATATTTGGAGATAAAACTGTGATTTATTCCAAAACTAGAGCTGAATCATTCTGTAATATCTTATGTTTTGTGGCAGATAAAGGCATTTGAATAATTCCATGAATTAAAAAAACATTTTCCAGATCTAACAATATTTTGTAAAAGTCATGTTTGTTATAATCTAAAGCGTGCTTATCACATTGTTTCGGTAAAAAATAATTGAATAGAAAGAGATTCTTGTTCTTCATAATTCTTTCAATTTTAAATAGTCAAAAAACACGCGTGAGTAAATAAAACACATGTTGCATTCATATAAAAGTGCAGTTGCTGGTTCTATATCTACAAGCTATTTTTGAGTAATGCAGAATTAATTTAATAGTGCACTTGAGAAAATCGAATTTTAACCTTTTTTTACATTAGGTTCAGATTGTAGCAAAAAATAACATGATATATTAAAAAATATTTTTATTAGACAGCATCATTGTAACTTGTTTATTAACGGTCACAAACTATTTGACAATAAGTATAAATTCGTCATATTAATAATAACAAAACTAATTTAGAGTTTTGTAGCGATCGTTGCTACGCCAAGTGAGATTAGTTTCTAGGAGCCAAATTTAAAACTACTTTCTAAAAAATATAAAAAACAAGGCCTTTTTGAAAAAAATTTAAGTCATACAATTTCAAGAAATTTTTACTTCCGCAAAAAACCTTTTCTCTACCAGGCGCCAGGGATGTCGACAGTTTTGAGCCACGTTCCGGAACAGTGGATCTTGAACCGTTTTTTGATGAACGTTTATCCTATCGAGTTCGGCGCTAAAAGCTTCGCCTTTGTCTCAAAGCAGGCCATTCGCAATATACATACTTATAATTTGTATAAAAATATATTTATTCAATTTTCACATTTTCTGTCTTGTCTAGCAACGCATATTATCATTTTCTGTTAAAATACCAACATTTGGTCAAAGATTAATTAATCATTTAAATGAAACTATTACAATTTATTTTAAGATGCAGAGAGTTTATTATAATTTACGATATTTTATAAACTAACATTATACTTAAACTACTAATCAAAAACAATTTACTGAACTAATAAAAATAGGCATTTTAATGAGTAATGTGTATACTCCTTCATTTAGTTTTATGCACTCAATTACAAAATAATACGGGTATTTTATAAATAATCATACTTTCTATAGAATAATCTTGAGCGTGAAAGAAAAAAAGCATAACATTACCTATTTACTTTTACTTGTTTAGCTTCTAAAAGTCTAAATTACGATTTCTGATCAGTGGCGTAGCTATGGAGGGGGCGGAGGGGGTGGGCCGCCCCGGGCGGCACTTGCTTGGGGGCGGCATATTCGCGATGGAATCGTCTAGTGTGGTTCTTAACCCTGAATAAACTAAAATTTATGTGAATCTATGAATACCAACAGCTTAACAATAATCAATTTATTATTTTAATAAATGCTGATTTTATGACTCTGCAAAAAATTGTATGGGGGGGGGGCGGTGGCAATTTTAAGGATTGCCCCGGACGGCCCTACGTCACTGCTTCTGTTCGGTTCATCTATAATTTTTAACCTAATCCGCCATCTTGTTTCAAAATATCAGTTATATAATAACTTGCACTTTATTAAACAATGTTCTAGAGAAATTAAAATATTTTTGAAGACGTGATTTATACATAAATATTAGTTATATTTTAATATAAATTTGGTTGCACAACCTAAAAATTGGTTAGGTATATTTTGTGCAAACGAAAAACTCATATATTTCAATAAGTTTAAATATATAATTAGCAACTTTTTATGGTTAAACCCATATTATTGTTTAAATTAAGTTCTTTATTTAACTAAACTGAATTGTATAATACCCTTTATATTGCTAAATAGTGTAAACTCATGCATTTTTAGAGCCACGCATACAAGTATTTGGCACATTTTTGGCATTATACTGTACAGAGCGCCTTTTAAGCCTTCTACAATTATAAAAAAATTGTCATATATATGTACTCAGCAAGTATCTGAACTACAGCTTAACTATTAAAATCTCTAACTGGCGTTTCAGTTGTACGATTCATATTTACCATTGCCAATTAGTGTTGACTATAAAAAATATTTTTGTGTATTTAACAAATGTTAAAGTACATAATTTTTTTTTGATAAAAACATTATTGAAAATTAAACCTTGAATAATAATGATCTAGTTTAAAAACTATAAATAATACATATAACTTGGCTTACAAGAAACAATATTATTACAAATTATGTATTATAACTTATACACTTTAACGAATTGGAAGGCTTGGAAGACTCTTATCTAACGCCCCATCAAGTGAGACATGTGCTAGTGAGCAATTTATTGTTTGTTGCTGTTGCGTATGAGTTTTAAATTGTTACTATTCATCATTTAAGATATTTAAACACATGGGTAACTCAAGTTTTCTAAATAAATATGTTCTAAATTATGCATCTCTCTATATTTATAAATTAAATTAAATAAAAATTGTTTTTTCATATTTTGGCAACGAAAGGGTTAACGCCGTATGATTTCGAAGGAACTAAGCAATAAACGGTCATCAATGAGCAACAGCACGCTCCACGATGAATTAACTCGGTGTCTAATGAATGAATCTAAACTACTACTTCATCGCACTCGTATCCTGTAAAACTTTATTCAACATTACCACTTGAACTTCGGGTCAATTACAAGAACTCGATTTGTAATAATTACAAAGTGAATCATTTTCATTATAACTTTGTTTTAGAACACCAAGTTTTCAGTTTTAATCTGGACAATGTAATATAAATAGAATGAAGTATTTATTATTCCAATGCAACGATCCAAAACACTGCTAAATATCGCATAATTGAATACACAAACTGTAAGCAAGTGTGATGATTTATGGAACGATTTTCGAATAATAGTTTGTGCTTATTGTATGCGTAACTGTGTTATTGATAATAAACTTAGATTTGATTGAAAATATGAAGATTTCTCTAATAGGATCTGAATCATTGTGCTTAATAACAAAATATAATATGCAATTTGCATGTAAATATTATATACGTGATTATTTTGAAATTTAATTAAAATTTAATAATTGGAAAGTTTATTGTATGTGTGAGATTAATTGAGATTAACAAGCCTAATTTGATGATGATTAGACGATATTTAATAGAAAGTTAATTATGTAATTATTGATAAATAAAGTATTGCATATTATTTTTGTAATGACAGATCATGGCTCATTTCGCAAAATATTATTTGCGCGATATATTATTGTATTATAATACGTATTTATTCAATCTGTAGATATCAAACTCGCTTGAATATTTAATTCGAGGTCAGCTAGTCAATTTTGACAATAACCTATATTTATATCTTATTTTAACAAAGTAAATCTAATTAAGTAAAGATTGAAAACAAAAATAGCAGCAAACATTTAATTTTAAATTTATTTGTACAGCTGGAAAGAATCGAGTATATTTTTAACACTTATGGTAAAGTTACATAAAATCTTTTCCTCGTGTATTATAGATGCTAACTTAAATGTATAAATATATTACTTTTCTCAATGAAATAAATATGTGTAATAGTTTATTGTATTCTACACTGGATTTAGTAATAGGTTACGTGGAATATATATATTTAATTTATATTCAGAAAATGTATGTATAAATATATCGTAAGCACGATTCATGATTATCTTATGACATACATGTAGGTACGTGCGAAATATGTTGAATTTATGGAGTTAGCGCCAACACTCCAGTTGTGAAGTGTATTATTAACATAACAATACAATCATTAATTCAACAAGCCGGCGGACATGGCGTTAACAAAGCTAATTTGTTATGATAACAGACAACCAAAATCTTGTTGTGTATCATATTTTTGCATTATTGAAACACACCTTTGCTTACCTGTTATCATTCAATTTTGAAATTGCCTTATCGTAAATTGAGTAGCGGTAGAGCAGTTTCGAGTGCATATTAACTTTAAGTGACTTGAGCTTTATTTTGTATTATATTATAATGGAATTGCTTCTTTTTTTTATCGTTTTACACAATTGCTCTCATTGTTGTTATGTCGAGAACTGCATACATATTTTCTTTACTCTATTAGAGCTTTCCACTCGGTACTGTTCTTATCTAGCCGCTTTCACTCGCCAACTCGTCCCATCTAGTCCTCTGCTACATGGTCTGTCCACTTCGAAAAAATCCTTGCCAATGACAATTTTTTTTAATTTTTCATCCACTAAATTGTTGGTAAGTCTGTTACAACAACGTAGTGAATTAAAACTAATATTTGTAATAAAAATTGTTGACATTGAAAACTATTTAAAAATATTTTATTAAATTTCATATAAAAAAATAATTTTGTGAGAATTCTCAATAATCTTTTTAATTTCTCGGGAGATCAAAATAATTAAAATTGATAAAATTCTCTGAAAAAACACTAAGTGACTCAAGACTTTTATTAGCAATGTACGTGAAAATTGTAAGCAGCACAGGCAAATTAGTTCCTGATCATAAACGATTTGTATACCTAATAAGTAAAATATCCAAAAATTTCGCACTGTTCGTTAACCCTTTGAGTAGCGAGTTCATTTAATTTGTATTTTACGTATTTTTCCATAATTATTTCTGTGTGTTTTATTGCTTTGATTTCTTTTACTACTTTTTTGTATAAGTATGTTTTAATTATTCGGCTTTTGTGGATTTTTTATGTCAATTTAGAGACTCTAAATATTTTTTATAAAATATTTTTTGATATTTATTTTGTGCTCTTCAATTTATTGATATTATTTTTAAAAAAATCATTTATATTAAATCAAATTTAAAAAATATTACTTTAGTAAAATATTTTTTGTTTATTATTTGTTCAGTTATATAGATATATAAATATATAACTATCTGGGGTACCGCAAAACACTGAAAGATTGATCGCCGTACATGTACGGCGATATCGCTCTATGGGTTAAATAATATAGAATTTTGTTGAATAAGATAGCATTTTTATTGAGAATATCTAAAAAATCACTCTAAGCGTTTAAATGAGCTCTCTACTTGCTTAAGTCATTGATTTATACGTATGTATAACATCAAAAATAATAACTTGACGCCCAAACACACATTGAAATCTTCCCTAAAAAGTTATTTTTAGTATTATATATTATCAAAAAATTGCTCATATTATATAAATTGAAATTGAATTTACGTACTTATTATAAGCTAAACTTGCATAGGCCTCCAGTAACAATATATCCAATAGTAACGATAGTTTTGACGCGATTTGTTGGCGTGTGATAAATTTGTTTTTTAGTACACTTGCCATGGGGGTGTCGGGTGTGAGGAATCGCTCGTTGACCGGAAGGACAGAAAGGCAGGTCGGCGGTGAGGCCTGGCCAAAGCCCGCTAACAAATGAGGTGTTTTGTTGTTGGCCAGCATGAGGTCTCCTCAGCATGAGGCCTCGCCGCGCTGATTAGCACCAAATAAAACGTGAATTCAAATGGTGGAAAGGCCGCGCGTGACGTCACACGCACACAAACTGAGCACGACGGGAACCCCGTGGGCATTATGGCCCCCATGCACCATTGCACTATAGACTTAAAATATTTGGAAAATAATATATTAGATGCTTCTTAGCTGGTCAGTCGCGTGATGATGCTGTATTTATGGAGTTCAAATTGGAGTTTGAAATAATTAGCAGTGAAAAAAAATCAATAGGATTTTAATTTATAACCAATTGAGTGCAACGAGATTTAATATATATATATATATATATATATATATATATATATATATATATATATATATATATATATATATATATATATATATATATATACCTATATATATATATATATATATATATATATATATATATATATATATATATATATATATATATATATATATATATATATATATATATATATATATTTATATGTATAAATAATGAATTTCCTGATTCTATGTTGAATTAAAATAAAGTATTGTATATATATATTGTTTTTAAATTAGCATACGATTATGATTTTTTTTCATTTTATATCATTCAAGCTGCTGGTTTGTTGTCATTGTATTTATTTTGTAAAAAATATGTTGAAATATGGACATTATATCAATATATGACATACGTATTTTTATCTGCACATGTGTGGTTATTAGAATATTAAAATAGCAATTCAATATTGAAATAATATTTATAAATATAATTTAAGAAGTTGAGATTTATGGCTCAAATACTATATTCTTTCATAAATAATTAAATTGTCCTTATTCATTGAATAGATGCTGTAGAATGAAATATTTCATATAAATTATATACACACACGTCAATGCCGTTTGTCGAGTGGAACCGAATTGACACATTGACAATTGAGCAAATATGTCAAAAACAAGACAAAGCCGTCTTGATTTCAGAAAATCGCACAGACATTAGTCAAATTCGCTGAACATATTGTCTCGATTATGATTTTTGTGCAAGCTCATTTTTCTACGCAAAACTTTGACGAATCACACGTACCAACATGTTCATGCCTAATCAACCGATTGTGCTTCACCGAGACCATTTTTTACACAAACATTTCTTTAATAATCATTTGTAGCGTATATGGGCGCCTCGCTGCTTATAAAGACGTTATAAAACGCGTTGCCTTTGACAACAGACTTATGAGGTCTTATGAGGAATTTAAAAAGGCACCGTGGCCGCATTGTGGCCCGATGTTGTTGTTGTCATGTGTGAATAAAGATGAAAAAAATGATGTATCGCTAATATGTAAATACAAGCATTAGGCATTGATGGACGTAAACACAAGGACCCACCGTGGGTCCTGGCAACTCTCATACAAAAACTAGAACGGAATCTATATCGGTATTATCTACTTATACATTAAGTGTTATAGAGAAGATGCCAAATCATCCGTCAAACACAGGAAGCGCCGTTTAATTATTGTACAATCATCTTTGTTTTTCATACGATGCGGGACGAAACGCTATGTCATCGTGGAAAGACGTGTCAAGACATCTTGCAAGCGAGTGTCATGCATAAAGATATTTGCTTGAAAATTTCACTGTAGAAAGTTTCTTATTATAGTTTTTGACAGAAAATGTTCAAGAACATGTACTTAAAATGTAATAAATTCTACATTTTAATAAAAAGCTTGAAATTTTCGCCAAGTACTTATTAACTAGCATACAGTATTAACTGCACAAAACCAGTGATTTTATAAGAAAAAGTTTCATTCTAGATTTCAATTATTATAAAGAGACAAATAAAATAAAATGATTCTAATGTTATTTAAATAGCAAAAACTATAAAGTTTAATTTTATAAAGTAAGTGTTCAACTAATGAAGCAGTTTTAATGTTAAAATTTGCCGTATGTATTATTATTATATATTAAAGTTATTCTCCAGATAATTACAAAGCAAGATACGCTTTTTCAATAATAATATTTAATATGTATATTATTATATTTATAAAAATAAGATTAGATTATTTGATTATATTAATAGTGCTTAAGAAATTGGATATGTGTAGTAGATCAATTTAAATTAAATTACAATTACAATTGCTTAAATAAGGATAATTTATTAATAGATATTTAGTTTTATAGATAACAAATTTGATATTAAGGAACATTGTTTAATTATAAAATTGTCAGGAATACTAAATATGCTTCTGTTTATTCTAAGTATAATTTACAATATAATTAACTTTTTTCAGTATTTTAATAGCATTAGGGAATATCAATATTTATACTAAATGATCAGTATTTATATTAATTTGTGGCGACCTTTCAGAAAACAAGATATGTGACGTTTCTTGGAAACTAAATTTTGCACATTTGAACCAATGTTTCTTGAATTTATTTGAAAACTGTTTTTTTGAGAAGGATAGGTTAACGTGATTAAAGCCATTCTTAAAAAAATATAAAAAGCATAGACTTATCAATTTAAATTTCGTTTATTCACACGCTTGTGTGCTTCCGAGAAGGTGCCAAAGATGTAAATAGTTTTGAGCTACGCCAGACATTGATCTTGGGGTCGTCGACAAGAGCAGAGAAAACAGTGCAGTTTTATTTTTCTTGACCTGACTTCGGGGTATTTTTCAACGCTTGGCTTTCGTCCTTAGCTGTTCTCCTCCATTGAAGACTTAATATCATCGAGGCGCCACAAGACTACAGCCTCCACGCTGCATCCAAAACACGAGTTTACGCCTATATTTATGCCATCCTCCAGCGAGGACCCTTAGCAGCGCCCTATGTCGAGGTTGCAGCTTACAGAGTTGCCTTCACGGAGTGAGGGTCAGCCAGGAGTTAGCGCCCCGACGACCATCAGAAGATCTGTGCTTCCGGATAATGTGCTCCGTAACTAGTGCCTCCAGTGACGTTTTTTTATCATTATAAAATAATGCTTTATTGTTTTCGTGTTTTATGTATATTTTAATGTTATTTTAAAATCTCTATTATTAAAGGGTTTTGCTCAAATATAAAATGGTTATATTTGATCTTGAATAATAAAAAAACAATGTTTATGTTGAATAATCAATATTTATATTAAATGATCCGTTTTATTTTTCTTGTAAATTGTTATTATTATAATGGTTTAAAACTCGTTTATTAAGCAAAATTGGCATTCTCGATTGTCAACCAGCCGAAAGGCAAAAAATACATTAAAATAGATGAAAGTTGGCATGTATGGCACTCATTATTGATTTTTATATATTTTATAAGAATTAATTTTTATTATTATTGTAAATATTTTTTTTCTTGCCCCCCAATTAAATTACCAAAATACTCGCAATACATGTAATTACATATGTATGTCACAATCAGAATTAATATATAATAAAATTTTAATTAAGGCTAAATAAAATAATAAGTTTGTATAGAAAATAACAATTAAAAACAGTTGTAAAATAATGATTATTACACAAGCTTAAAAATGATACTTACCGTCTAATATTTATATTGATCAAAATTATATTTATACTGACCAAAAATAATATTATTAATAACCATTCAATATTTATGCTGAGCAATTTTATTTTATTCTGACCGATTTTCTAAAAATAATGGGAAAATTGTTGATAATTAATTAATATCAATACTAATATTAAATTCTAAAAAATACAATAATATTAAAAATAACGCACATTTTTATTCATGATTAAATTGTGCGATTGCAAAAAAATAGGTTCAAGTTTTGCAGAATAATGTAAAAAAATGATATCACAAGAATTACAACGGAAAAGTGTGGTAGTTTATTGTTTATATGAAATTATAAATAAAACAAATATTAAATTCAGGAAGACGAAAAAGTGACTACCAGATGAAGAAGTATATACAGAAATGTTAATATTTATAACCAATTGCCAAAAAAAGTCAGCTAATCCAAACCCAATTTTTTCGGTTACAACAACCCCTTTGTTCAAATCATTTCTCAAATCGAGAATACACATAAAAATTAATATAAATATCTAGTTTGTTTCGTTGGATAAAGTTTAGTGAATAAAGTTTATTCTTTAGGCTATTTATTATTTAAATAGTAAGTAACCTAAAGATAAAACCAAAAAAAATTAAACAATATTGCCTTTGAAAACTTTGTACAAAACAAAACTTTGTAAAACTAATTGAGCAATTGAAAGGTTCGTACCATTTACTTCTTTTCCTAATAATTAACTACTCAAATTAACGATGTCTTAGGTTGAATATGATCCCATGAAAAAACAGAACTTAAAAAAAGTAACACTAAAAAGTAGTACATAAAGAAACTGAAATGTAACAAAATAGAACAGGAGAAAAATAAAACACAGATTTTCAGTTAGTAAACATCAACGTTTTTATTTGTCTTCATTATGACGTATTAAACGAATACAACTGTAAACATGAACATGGTTATAAACTAGTACATGTATTTTAAAATTATGTTTGTATAATTAATCATTAGTGGTTTTGGGTTGCAATTTCTCAATAGTTGCAGCGAATAACAATAATTTATAAAGTTATATACTTTTAACAGTTTTAACCATATACTTATATGTTTTATTTTTATGATTTCTTTTAATATTTTTATTTAGAAGTTTTCGCTGGTTATATCGAATGATTCGCCCTTAAATAGTGATAGAAAAGCTTAAACTATAGCACCCCATGTCGAATCATCCCGGGTCATTAATTTCTCCTCTTCCACCTGATCCTTGACATCCACGTGCCGGTGTCCCTTTTTTACGTTGTTTTGTCGGTCAAGTTAACTCAATACTTCACCAATTAACGTTTCACCGCAGTTAATTATGGTATGTCAAGCTACCACGACCCTAATAAAGTCATTTGTATCGCAAGGTATAAAGGTGAAATAATCCATTAATTATAATGTCATTTGATCTAAGCCGACGATGGCGGCTCTGCGTGTCTTCACCACCCGTCATAATCGTTGGCCTATCATAATATTTCTTCTATGGACAAAAAATATCATGTCGAAAAAATCGTAATAAACGCGAATAAATTATTAATTTAATATAATTTTTAATATGTTTTTTTTATTTGATTGTGCGCTGAGTTATGCGATGTTTTTGCGCACGACTCGCACGATGTAAAAACGCCGTTTGATTAAAATGTTTGTATTTTTATATTTTAATGAATAACCATAAATATTTATTTTCGTTTTAATCATCGTTATAAATAATGTGTTTATTATATTTATCGTTCATACCCACAAATATGAACGAATTTTTTCAATTTATACGTTAAATCGATTACAAATAGCATTTTACGACGAATTATTTACTAAGAAAATTTACAATTTTAATTTAAAATAGTGGTTGAAATGTGTTTTCCAGGTGGTTTGCATGAAGTTTTTCTCTCTCTTGGTTACCACAAATAAAAATTACCACCGTGTAAATGTCAACAGCTAGCTAGATACTATGTTAAAAAAGAATGTTTAATTTTTACATCGGAAATTGATCGTAATAATAATTAAGGCAATCTATTAAAGTATTTATCTTAGATTAAATATTTTAATTTATTTTCATTTAAAATTGCATTTTATAAAACATTTTCATTTCGACGCAGTGGCGTATCTAGGGTATGTTCCACCCAGGGCGATCTTTAAAATTGCCCCCCCCCCCTATACATTTTTTGCAGGGTCATAAAATCAGCATTTCTTAAAATAATAAATTGGTTATTATTAAGCTCTTGTTATTCGTGGATTTATATATGTTTTAGTGCATTCAGGATTAAAAACCACACAGATCCCATCGCGAATATGCCGCCCCCAGGCAAGTGCCGCCCGGGGCGGCCCGCCCCCCCGTAGCTACGCCACTGTTTCGACGTCAATGGTACATTAATTAATTTTATATTTAAAGTGTACGTCTGTGCTACTTAAAAAGGCAATAAAAAATTACCGTTTTTGCAAGCAATTCACCCTTGATATAAAATAGCAGTTTATCTTAAAAAACACTACTTTTTTACATTTAAGAAATCTGCTCTAAATGGTTTTATGCCATTGGACCGCAATGGCAAAAATAAATAAAAATTATAATAGCGTAAGCTAATTAATATAATATATATGCACCTAATAAGAAAATATATTTTTTTAATTACACTCTGTGTTTTATTTTATTAGTAACATGTTTATATAATATTATATAATAGTAACTATCCATCTTAAAAATTGAAATTATTTTCAATATATGCGTAAAATCACATGAGCATATTGCGTATTTTTTAAATTTTTATTTTTAGTATTTCTTGACTTTTTTATTTATATTTTTTTCCTAATATGTTGTATTGTTTCATTAGTATGTATTTATGAAAATATAATACATGCATATGCGACAGACTAAACCGTAAAAATAATGAAAAACGCATTTAAAAAGTACCTTAAATGTCTTTTTAATAAAAATATTTTTGTTACTCAATCACATTAGTTCTCCGTATACAGAGAGAATGTAGTAATGTTATTTAGACATTTAGAGTCTCTGGTTGCATTTGCATTCATTTCTTCTTTGCCTTCGAAAATCCTTTCGCGTTGAAATAGCGAAAGAAATCGCACACCCCCTCATCAGAATGCGTTTTTTTTATAAATATATTTATTATAAAAAATATTATATCTGTTGAATAGTCTTATAATGTGAACAGTAGAAGAGTTTGAGAAGAGGGTCGTGCGATGGTTATGCGATATGCAGGCACGAAGTGTGAGCCGCAAGTGTATCCCAACAAAGGAACCGATCCGTCAATCGCACTGACAGCTTTGATATTCACCGATGGACCAACAATTAAACACCGTAAAAAAGCCCACGATCACTACACGATCGTATACTTCGTTCGATTGATAATTAATAAATTATATAAACAAAATAAATCACACTTAAAAATAAACCAGATTTCATCTCATTTGATTTGTGTAATATATTTGAATAGAAGAGTTAATGAATTTTAATTGCCGTAATATAAGTGAGATAATTATTATCTCAAAACAATTTTTACTGATATTTCGGGCATAAAACACGTACCAACCAAATTTATTACAATTTTTTTAACAAAAACATATTTGTAGAAAAAAATTGAGCAATTGTTGAAATAAGAAATTGCTCCAAATCTGTTTTTTAACAAGAGATATAAAATCATGGGTGAAACAAAAGTCTAATCGACTCAACTGAAGCGCCCTGAAAGGCTAAAACAAAAAAAAGGACGGCAAGTTCAATTGAATTTCAAGGTTCTCCTTCATGTTTTATTAGATTATTATTATTTAAGGTAATAGCTAATCGTATTATACAAAAAATTTATCAACCAAATACAGAAAAAAATGCTATTATATTTCAGTCCTTAATGCACTAAGGTGTTTCTTATTTCCGATAATAAAATCCACTATTTTTATATTTGTGGATTGATTGCCATTGTCTTTCCTAAATTTTCTAGTATAAAATCTATGTACTGGTTATATTTGTAGTTTAAAATTATAAACCAGAAATTACTAAACCGTGTCTGGACAATTGGCACCGTATTTATGCTGACAATTTTTAAAATAGTCGCAAAATATTTATTTTTATGGAAAACAGAACTTTGTGGAACAATCCGGAAAAATAGGGGTCTGCCAGAATCTCAAAAATATAAAATTATAA
The DNA here is from genome assembly GCF_051122295.1 of Plectrocnemia conspersa. Lineage (NCBI taxonomy): Eukaryota > Metazoa > Arthropoda > Insecta > Trichoptera > Polycentropodidae > Plectrocnemia > Plectrocnemia conspersa. The sequence goes on from NW_028277176.1 coordinate 16,788,815, forward strand.
CAGTAAAATAAAATTCTAAGATTTTCTTTTGAGTAAGTAAGCTAAAGCTTGCAGTGGGTGTTGCAGAATTCAGTGTAGTCTATCGATTCTAAAAAATTTAACCAGTTTCTATCACATCTTGCCGTGCCCGTGCTGTCGATCCACCAGAAAGGCTTTCGGATAAGCTAAAATCTATCGACCAATAAAAGTGAAAAATGAGGAGAAAAATGTGAAAATAAAATGTCGTGTTTGCTACGTATCAAAAAATGTGAATAGTGTAAATAAAAAAAGTGCATATAATAAAAATAAATATAAAAAGTGATATAGTGCGGCTTAATGTGTAATGGTGAAAATAAATTTGTGTGTGACAGTTGTAAGCAGGGAAAGGACGCCGAAAAATTTGGTGAGTGCAAATTATATTATATTATTAACGGATATTTTAAGCGTTTAAACATATATATTATACAATTATAAATAACTGGTTTGTAACCATGACCACCATTTTTAATTTACACAAAATATTAGGAATGAAAAATACATGCGAGTATTTATTCATTTATGATTTTATTCCCCCGATTATGTTAAGTGCAATAATATTTTTTTCCAATTATTTTATAATAAGCTAATACGGCGATAATTTATCCGTATTGTAGCTTTTTTCCCCTGGTTTCTAAATCTGTGAATCATTGCGGTTTTATATAAATAGTGAGGAAATTTAAAATTTATTTAAAATCCCGGTAAAAATGTTCCTAAGTTGATGAATGAATTTTTTTGGAAGTTCTTAGGTTACTGTGTTATCTAATTTATCTACATATACCGTAACGATTTTACTTTTTAATTTTGCAACAACATACAGAATTTTAGGTTGAAAAACTTTGTTAATTGATGTACTATCAATCGGGATGTTTCGATTTCTTTTGATTGGATTGGTTTTATGTTTACCTAGCCAGACAGTTTGACCCTAAAAATTTATTTCTGTTCAAGAAGTATAGCATAAAATGTTTTTTTATTATAAGAAATAAATAATTATTGCTTATATATTTCATAAAAAAATTCACGTGCCCCAAAAAGGCGATGTTTCATTGCATTGCGTCGCAATGGGATAAGACGACTCTTTTTACAAAAATATTATATTCTTAAGAATATAATATTTATTTTTAACTACAGAATATTTATTATTCTTAATGTTAACACTGTGGTTATTTTTACGTTATACATAAGTGCAATAATATCTGATTTTAATAAGGAAAATGGCGATGCTCATCTAAAATTTTCGTTTTAATTTTACTTGTTATATGCTTCATACGAAATCATATAAAATCATAAGCAGCATTGAATTTTTTTGCGGCCATTTTTGTCGAACGATGTGGCTTAGAAGATCTAAAAGGTTGAATCTTCTAGGCCCTTGGTTTAGGCCCATTCCAAATCTTTCTAAATAGTTAATTAAATTATTCGCTTTTAATTAAATTATAATTAATTATAAAATAAATTTTATTGAGAATGTAACATTTTCATAATATTACAAAACAAATCAAAAATCTTCTCAGAATAAAATATTATATTTCGATATTCAATTGAACGAACTATAATTTCGAAGTCGGCTGCACAGTTACAACATTAGCCAAAGAAGTAAGTAGGATTGTCAGTGACTCTTTGATTGAGTTGTAATACTCGTACCTGGAACGCTACTCACCTGTATAGGTGAACCGCTTGTGTTTTTATTTCGAGACCAGTCGCTACAGAGTGGCACAAAAATTTCAACCACAAAATAAAATAATAATAATTAAAAAAATCAACGCTTACAACCGTTCCGCTACTTATTAACATGTAAAAAATGAGATCAAGTTCAAATTATATTTTGAACACACTGTGCGAAAAATATTTTACTTTAAGCTTACTAATCGATAAATTTCGTCACGACTTACCGATCATTTTTTTTTCTCTCGCTAAAAAAACGTTCATATATACTTAACGTTTCGTTACACTTTAATATTCACAAATGAGCGGTTCGGGACGCTCTTTTTAGTGTGCCAAGAATTATCGACCCATTGTTGAGCAGTTTGGTGTAATAAATCCTAAAGGTGATTAAGTGCATTCGGTGGCTTAATAGAGGCACAATTAAGAGAATTAGGGCAGGTGCTACCAATGCGATTACAATCATTGGATGGGTATACATAAATGTGTATCTGTATTCATTATTATTATAATACACGCCTTATTATATGATTATACGGATTTAATTGCGGCTTCCATGATTAATGTTTTGAATAATGAAATTTAGGATGGTGGATATGTTATAATGCATATTGTAATATCGTGTATTTTATTGTTTAAAAGCATGTTAAAGTTAACAATGTATTTTTAACCTCTGCTCAAAGATATGAAAAACATTAATTGAACTTAAAATTCCATAAACATTTATTAAATTTTTTTATTTTGTTGTCGGAAAATAAAAAGCATATTTTTAAAGAAAAAGCTCTTTTTCTAATTTAACACTCTTAATGAAATAATTTTATTTCTCTTCAACTTTGTTTGACAAATTCTTCATTATGTTTTATTTAACTTGACTCTCTATTATTATTTTGGTTTATAATAATGCTGAAATTTGTCTTTTATTGCTACTTTAGCAAGTAGCGATTTATCTGATCTAATAATTTGACCAAAATCAACTTACACTTCATTTTTACTAGCCAATTAATTTATCAGCTTGACAATTTGTTTCGTAATTTTGTTTTTACTCCATAGATATAGTCAAAATATTTTTTTTTTACAATTGAGTATATCACAGTGAAACTAAAAAGTATACTAACGAATAATTTATTGTAATATTCAATGATGGGACGAGTAATTTGTTAAGGATAATTTTTTACCAGTTGGTGATAGGTTGGTTATTTGTTTAAAAGCTAAACTTGACCTGTGATTCTTATCCTTAATCCACAGATCCAAACGTTGGTATCTTAGAGAATCACGCGAATTTTTCGGTAACAAAAAAGCGACCGATCTTGTCTGCTGTAAATACCGTTATATAGCATCGTAGTTTCATAATAAAAAATGTTATTTTTTAATTTAATGACATACCTGTAATTTGGTAATTAAATTAATCCGTATTTTACGGTAATATCCGTTTATCCAAAACCAGTAATGTATCGTTCCTTCATATGGTAGATAAGCACAAGCTTGTAATTTTTTTTAGAATATCCGTTTTGTATATAATCCCTTCACATCGAAGCTACTTGGGGCGTTAGTTTCAATATAGATAACGTAAAACAGAATTAGAAAATTAGTTTGAGCAATTAAATTTGAGCTTCCTATATCTAAAACATTGGTTAATCCCAAAATGAATGTCATTTTTTCAGTCAGTCGTGATTTAGCCATTGAAACCTGAGTAGTAATACATATTTTATTATATCTGCTGGTGCACGTCTGGATTCCATATACTGTTATTTAAAAGAATTGGATTGAAAAATGTGAACAATTAATACTAAATTGTATGAAGATGTAAAAAAGTGGTTATCGGAATATTTTGGATATAAGCCTCCAACATTTTATGCTAATGGAATTTTAAAAATTACCGAGAGATGGGAGAGGGTTGTATTTTAAGAAATAAATTATATTTTGCATATTTAATATTAAAATAAACATGTAGATTTTACTATTTATAATAATATAATACATAGCCGAGGGTAACATTTTTTCAAGTCAGTTCAGAATAACCATATCTCTAAAAACTTCACCAGAAAATTGCAAACCTGATTGTAAAGGAAACATAGTACATAATTTCAAGTATTTTAATGTTTATTTGTTCGTGACACTGAGTATGATTATATTTATGTAATCTTTCTGAAAACTGTATGTTTCTAAATTTAACAAAAAAGTTTTCTTTAACATTGGTCACGGACAAAATCATGAATGTAAGATAAATATGTATTAACATTAAATTTATATTTTTACTAGTATAAATAAATATAATTTCACTAACTATCAAATAATTGATTTACAATTTCACCTCTCAGTATCAGTCAAACTATGTTGGTTCAAAAACGGATGATCTGGTATATACGTGTAATTCCACATGAGCAAATTTTTACGGAATTGCGACTTCATATAATATAATTTAACAAAATACTACAATATTTAAAACAAACTATACAAACCTAACTGTAACCTAAAACAATTCATTTAATGAAAGTGCCAAAACTCTAGATCGAGTTAGGTTTAATTAATTCATTTAGGTTAGGTTTGTGTTTGAACAGCAAAAGTTGGTTTCGTAACTTTTAAATTAAGTTTCATAGACATTTTAGAACAGCATATAATTTTTTTTAAGTTAGATTCTATCAGCGAAAATCCACTTTCTCACAGTAAGTGGTATACAAATTTGATAAGAGCCTTTCTGAATAAATTCTGATAGGTATTATTATTTTACGTCTCACAAATTTTTTATTTTTCATTACTTCACTAAATTTATTAAGCTGCTTAAAGTCAGCGCGATGAGATCTTCTGATTTCTTATTAATATTGAAATAATTGAAAACCTAATAGTTATTCCCATTGTTATATTTTAGTCCAGAAAACACTTTATTTATAGACACCGTTATTCTGTTTAGTTGATAGATTAGGTTGTTTTTTAATCCTCAATAACTTGGCAGTTTATGTAACTGCTATTAATATTGGAGTAATCGCTAAATAAAATGATATATTCTCCCTAAATTATTAAAAAATACATTTAAATTTAATTTCTTCACTTGTACTAGTTTTTCATTTTTTAACGTATGTATGTAATGACATATCTTAAGTAATATTAAACGAAAACCAGTACAATTTAAAGAGTGCCAATGTTCGCTGTCTCATAAAACTATAAGTAATATTCAGGACTCAAAGTCTCATAAAGTGCAATACGGTGTTGTTAGCATTTTTGGTATTTATTTATATTTTGTAAATCCTTAGATGCAACATGATAGGTGATGTAATTCAGTGACTTATATTTTATTAATTATAAAATATTATTAGCAGATTACTAACAATATATGTATGTCACAATGAACGATCTAAAAATATTTTATTTAAATTATTCATCTATGAGATTAAAAACATCTTTGAAAATCTAATCTGTAATGACCGATATAAATTATATTTATTTAACAATCACTATTTCTGGTCTTCAGAAAATCACTAGGGTCCATCGACTCAGTCACAGTACTAGTCACTGACATACTTCTGGTCAAATATGTAATAAATGTAAAATACGCAGATATGAAAGAAAATTAAATTTATAAATTTATATGTATTTTAATAATTCATAAAAACTATAATGTTTTATAATGGGGATGTTGAATGAAATATAAAAAAATAAAAAAATATGTTATTTTATGAATTTTAATGTTTACTATACATTTTTTTTCTTTAAACTGTAGTTTTTTCAAAGACTATAATATATTTTTGCTAAAGAATATTAAGCTATAATCTCGTGTTAGAATCTTATGATACATAAGTTTTAAGGCTTGTTTACTTAGTGTTTTGCTGTGCAAATGATAACATGTCAGACGGTTCAAGACCCGTGATTAAATTTATTTATACAAATGTCTTTGTTCATAAGAATATACTGTTTTTTCTTCTCTTCTAAGCATGTTGATATTGATAATTTTGTCGCAGTTGCTTATTATAAAGTCAAATCAGTGCGGCGCGTTTGGGAATACATTAAATTTGCTTTGGATTATATAAACATGTCTTTTTCTACACGTTCATTTTCACGGAAATAATCGACAGTTATACAAATCGTATTTTTCAACGGCCGAAATAATTATACACGCATAAAATTATAATAAATATAGAAAATAAATATTACTGTTAATAACACCACATGTTGCTGTAACTAACCTAACATAATTTTATATGTATGCCTATGTATGTATATATATAATTATTTGCCTGTCTTCGGCGATGATCTATGTTTATTGTGAATAAATACACATTGTATGTATGTAAGTACATACCGGAGGTTGTGGATAAAAAAAAGTATATACAATAATCGAACCAATTGTTTATACAGTTGAATATTATTGCGTTCGTTAGTGCGATTGAAAATAAATTTTAGTCTAGTCACAATAATTTATATACAGTATTTTTGTTTGATATGTCACACATGTGTGTTGTTGCATGTTGAATTTGTGACAGTTATTTTTCACTAAACGTATTTTATATTATTGTAATAATCGTGTTCTTGCAAACAAGCTACTCAGTTTGTGTGTATATGCATGATTTATTTATTAAACAAAAAATAGAACATTCTTTTTAATGCTTTAAAATCCCTAAGACTAAGAATCCCGTTTAATTTATTTATTTAAATATAACAGACCTACTATAACGGATTATTTATTTTTCTATGATCTCTTTAAAAGTATGTGATATAATTATTATTTTTAATTTGTATTTATTAAAAATCGAACGTGTTAACTACCACATTTTTTGAGATATTTTGCAAATTAAAATGTATGACGTTGTTTCATATGAAGTAGAAGTTTTTATGAAATAACTAATGAGATATATATAGGTATATATTTTTCAAGTACAATGATAATAATAATAAAATGCTAAAAAAAATGAGTCAACGATTGAACAATGAATAAATTACTAATTTATAAAAATCTTCATTAAAGTTTGCGAAGTTGTCAAAGGCTTATGTATAATCAATCTGATTATTAAATTTCTTATTTAGAATAAATAAGTTTCAATTTTTTTAAATGTATGTTTTAATAAGTTTCAATTTTTTTAAATGTATTTATGTAATAATCTGCAAAGGAAAGGTCAAGGAAATATGGAGGGTGAGGCAAAATTTACAATGGCAGTTCGAATATTTTTTTATAGTAATTAGTGTAGTATAAGGTCTCATCAGGCCTGCCGAAAGGAAAGGGATAGTTTTCTGTCTATCCATTGTTATTGTGTAGAATTCTTTTTTATCAATGGTAATATTTTTTAAAGAATAGCCTTTATAAAAACTTATGCAAAAGTTTTTTTACCTTTCGGTCAGTTCATGGGGTACTCATTTGTCTATCTTTTTCACTTTTTAAGCATTCAGATGTCGTAAAACTGTTGCACTAGAAACTATTAGGTTTACTCCGAGTGTATAAACAGTTGTTTGCATAAAAATATTATGCCGCACTCCAGGCTTATAAATAAAAAAGAATAAAAAAGCTAGTAAGCAAATATATATGTTCATATGTAATTTCATACGTAGCAATAAATATTATATAATAGATATCAATTAGCAGCCATCGTATTGTGCAAATTCAATTTCTAAATCTATTAAAAAATATAACTTTTTTTTTCATACTTATAGCCAGTCCCTAAATTATTTTAATAAACATGTATTGTATGAAGTTTCCGATTGGTTGAAATATACATATTTATACAAGTGATTTTTAACAATTTATTTCATTAACGTATATGCTAAACAAATATTATCAAAATTTTTTTTTGTTGATTATGGTTAATTAAGTAACATTTTAAATTATTGTATGTTATAGTTACCATATAAGACAAATTGACAATCTGTTAAATCTAAAATCCATTTTTGTTTTGTATTTAGAAAGATCATCTTTCAAACTTTGCTTTAAAATACACTAATACACATGAATATAAATTGATTTAGTGGATTCTTATGAAACAGCTAAAATTCAATAATATTTTAAGCTAAAATAAAATTCCTTAAATATTTATTTAGAATCATTAAATTTACATTTAGTCACAGTTGACATGCGGCAAACAATAATCTAGATCTGCAATTCTACGACAATACCGATTAGCATACAGGTGCTATTTAAGATATATCTTCTAATTACACACGTCGATCATAATTATAAACAATGAACGAAAAAATCTGATCAAGTAGAAGTTCAAGAGACTAGAAGAAGAGTTTTATTATATTTTATTTCGCGCGTTTCAACGTATGCTCAACTGGTTTTGTGCTATGTTTAATTATTAATATCGAAAAAAAACACATACACAAGAACGCTAATGACGAAATTGAAAAATAACAAATCACAATAGATTATACGCTCCTTCGGTCGTGAAAAAAAAATAAACGTACATAAAGAGTCGAGCATTTACTAATATCTCGTATTTCGATATCATCGATCATTTAAGAAACAGATGTGATCGCAGATATGTATGAGCAGTAATAAAGACGTTCAGAAATTTTTGTTGCGCAAAACGTCTTATGTATCTTTGAAAGATGTTGAAAAATCGACCGTATTATTAGTGTAAATAAATATGATATTTGTTTTAATATGTAGACGATAAGTAGCTGTAGTCGGCGCTCATGAAAGAATCTGTCCCTTTGTACTTGCCGCTTTTGGACGCTTCACAGGAAGCGTAACTCTTTGAGATTTGACAATCCCAGATACGACCCTTGTCAAAGGGATGATGCAAATAAAACAGTTTTCTTAGGTCTTGATAATGAAAAAATTAACGACTCAACAATATTGACATTGTGTTGTTTCATATAATGAGATTGTGGTCATTTATATAAATAGGAGTCGACTAACTTTTACTGATATTTTATGTCAACATTGTATCAGTTTTAACTACAATATAATAGGTTAGTTTTACATCTATATTTACATGATTAACATTAGGTACTTAAAATATTTTTTTATTTAGGCTTAGAAACAAACATATTTGTACTAGCAAAATCATTATTTAGGTATATTTTATTGATATTAAGATTATGTCTTTTGGCTCGCGGATCGTTGTATTTCGTGCCCTGTTCTACTATAACAAAATGTATCTGAATTTTTAGAGTACCAATTCCTAATTCAGGTCGACAGTGCTTGTCCGTGTGTGATTATGCGGAATGATTTGACTTGACTCGGTACACCGCTTGGCTTTTACTTTTACGATATTTATTATTACTATCACTCTCTAGAATAGGGAATATCGTTTTAGTGAAGAGAATCGATCCATGATCGATAGTCGCGTGGGAGTGACGTGTCGGTATTTATGAACTACTTAAATATTGCTTCACATTTTATTTGGATAAATATATAAACAAAAAAAAGCTGCTATCTGAATATACAATATATACATATATAATATTTATATTTTTATATGTAAAATAAAAATAAAATATTTTTTATTACTAAAATAACTGAGGAACACAAATTACTTTTGAAATTTTTATTATTTATTAGTAAATATAAATTATAGAGATTTTAGAGCATATTTTTATCTTACATTTATTAAATATTACATCACTCAAATGACAATTCTCATGCTGAAAAATATTGGCTCTTTTTGGATATTTTTTCATTTCTGAATGTATTGTAAATCAAAAGTGCCCAGTTTCATATTTTTGCAATATATTATACATTATATTTTCAGATGTAAAATGTGCCTTACCTGTATGTTTTATGTTTAATTTATAGCACTAAAATGGGCAAGATATTCTTCTGTATTTAAAAGTAATCTGTATCTTGCTATAAATGTTATCAGATTAGCTACTTTATAAAGATTGTAACTTACTGTATGATGTTAATTTAATTACATTATTACAAACTTTTGAATACTCACGATATTTTTAGTTTAAATTACTTTCATTTGCCAGTATATACATACATATATGTTCTTAGGATGCTCTGCGTTGCTCGGATTATGGCATAAAATTTACCACGAGGAAAGCATGTATCTCTATAATCAATTAATGTTACTTTAAGATATAGCAATCGTTCGTCAAATAATATAATGTTTCTTGAAACCACTTTGACACGACGCTAGAATTAGTTGTATTATTAAACGATTTGTTAGGAGCCAGGGGTAGTAATACTTGTAAAGCACGCCGGACAATGATGAGAGGACAGCGCACTTTCATTTTTTTTGGTCTGACTCCTTTCGACAAACTCTCGTCCTTGCCCGGCGTCCCCCATTGAAAACTCCTCTTTATTTAAGGCACATTTCGAGTAATGCCCTTCTTAGATAAAGGAAATAAAGAGGTTAAGAATAGAAAATAAAATAGAATAAAAAGTGTTTTTTATTTTATTTTTGGTAGTTTATGTGGGTTTTTGAGAACACCATAACGGTCTTTAATGATATTGTAATAAAACTTACTAGATATTAAAATAAGTGACTAGATATTAAAAAATAGTGTCCAATTTTTGGTATATTCATCTTTAAAACGTGTCTTTAATGATATTGTAATAAAACTTACTAGATATTAAAAATAGTGTCCAATTTTTGGTATATTCATCTTTAAAACGACACTTCCTCATTGGCATATTCTATTACATGTATACAAATAGGGTAACCTATTTGTATACAGCGATTATTTATTAATTAATTATTTATTTAGTTTACGCGAGCAATTATTTATTTAATATAAGTTATTAATATTATACATACTTTTTTAGATTTCCTATAGAACCAGAATTTATTCTATCTCAACGGTAGTGCGTAAATAGATAAAATATGCTTGTAATGATATAATAATAATTTTGATAAAAGGAAATTAATAATGAAAAATATAAATTAATAAATTACAAAGGTGACATCTATTTTATTTTGTTAAACGTCACAAGGGCATTTTTGGTCGCCGGCGATCCAAAATACGCTACGTTTTTTTAATATGCTTTTTCACCTCTATATATTTCTTTACTCTATCGTTGAGAGTCTCAACCATAGAGTAAAGAAATATCTCTGTCAGTCTCAACTTGAGACTGACAGAGATCCGTGGCGCCGTCGTGTGCAAGCTGTCTCACGCAGAATTTATGGAAAAAACGGGATAAATAGTAATACGGGGCTGAGTAGTGAAATACGGCGAAAGTCCCGTATATACGGGACGTATTGCAACCCTAAATATAGCAGAAACAGAGGACACAATTCTTGTAGTTTGACTTATATCGAAATAAAACTTGTTCTAAAAATATATTTTTATATGTGATACATTATTATTTTATAATATTAAGTATCTAACCTAAGTTATTACCTTAATCTACAACATTTTTAGTTTCTTAAAATTATTATCTTAGTATAGATTATTTAGCTGATTATTTTTAAAGGAAAAGTTAGCACAAATCCCTTTACGGATCTGTAATTTTTAATTTAAAGATTTTTAGAAATAGTTAACAATTTTTACATTAATTCCAAGTCATCGAAAAATATTTTAAATACAATTTTAGTGTTGCTGATTTTGAAATTTGAAACAGAACCTTATGTAAAAATATCATTCCGCTAGGGTTTTTTTTTACTAAGACACAAACAGAAGGAAAAACTTTGAGAATTATTGTACAGATTCATTTCCAAATCTGTTTAGACAGTCTCCGAGAGTAGAGCGCTACGGTTCGTGAGATGCGTCGAATATTTGGCGCGACGGTCAGGAATCCTGTCCGTCCGAGATTCGTTCCTACAATGTTTTTGTGAATGGCGAAGGCATTGTCACGATGCATATCGGTCAGATGACCGGCGGATAAGATGACCGCTCTGCTTTCGGCTTGATGCCGCCGATGCTATCGCATCTCATCGTTGTGACAAGTGCGCTCCGGACGAAGATCGTGGAAGCGCAGGACTTTTAAAGACATGTCGGCGATTTGATCTGATGGACATAGGAAGAGTCAATTTAGGATTAAGGGGATTACTATTTTGACGGGTTGATCTTTATTTATGTCCAAAAATAACGGATTTATGGGAGTTTCAATATAGGCAACACTACCATGATTGTTTTGATCAGTTAACATAGGTACGTCAATCATTTATGTGGGACTAAAAAACTATAACAATAAGTAAAGCAACAAATCGATGAACAGTGTTTTCGGGTTTACACATTTATTCACTCTACTAAAAATAAAAAATACTGTTCTTTTTTGGAATTCATTTAATATTTTATATAGTTATTCTATATTTATTAGAATATTTTTTATCTACTGCTCCTTTTAATCAGTTCATACACGTTATTATTTTTTCCTAATGGTGAAGTCATTTTTCAAACATTTTTGGTAATGATTTATTTGATAGAGGTGTCTAATTTTCTTTAGACTCTTTATGTAACATTGTATAACTAGTAAATTATTTACATAACTAAAAACGTTAGGGAATATTTAAAGAAAAAACTTCTATTTACCCAACCATATTGATATCAGGATCTATTTAATTATCCGACATACCAAAATTTCGCATTTTTTTAGTACACTTCAAATTATATTATTTTATATGCATATGTGCATTTTTTTAGTACACTTCAAACTATATTATTTTATAAGTATTGTTGCATCATCATAGCATAATTTCAGTCATAAGTATTTAATAAAATATATGTATATTTATATATATTAAGATATTATTAAAGTAGATAAACGTAGTAATAATTTTAAATGGTATTCGCATTAAGCAAACATTAAAATGCAAAGCAAAACGAGAATGCGTTCTAATTCGATAAATAACAGCTGTAAAATCTAAATGATATGCAAAAAGAATGTATATTATATTCAAAACAAGCCTAGATATATATTAGTATATGTTATTTAAATACCACTGCAATTGGATTAATTAAATAAACTTATAATCCTTTTGTTGCGATCGCACAGGGCATCGATAGTTGAAATAATTAAGATGGTCCATTAGATGGCCGCATCCCTCATGCTCCTGCAGTCTTATCCCGCTCAAGAGATGACACAGCCGATTAACCTGTGGGAAAATAAATAATAGTCCGCTCGGTCATATTATATTTTGATTACCAGGTATACGATAAATGCTAACACGTCTCAATACTAATGCCTGCTTCGTACAGCCAACGTATGACGAGTTTGTGCTTAAAGCGTATTGGAATATTTTCCATCAAGTAGATTTTGTATTTATTAGAACGAATAATTGATTAGCATATTAAAATTCATCGAAATACAAATATTATAAAAAAAGACCCAGACCCGTTAAGAAAGCTCTGAAGTTAGTCGCAAGTAAAATAATATATATTGTTCAAAAAATATAATATAATTTATTTAAGAAATATTGTGTATATTTTTTTATTTTCATTAGTGAGATGAATATTTACTTACAATAAATCTTACAGTGGTATAAATCCGTGGCTAGTACTCAAAAGGGTTCAAATTCTATATGGTCTAATGCTCTTCAATTTTTTTCGTGTCTGGGAGATCAAAATTAATGATTTATATATAATTATAATTCCAATCGATCAATACATATTAGGTTTTCCTAGATTTCTCTGATCTATCGGATGAATGGATACGATTTTCTCAGATTTTCCTAATCTCACATCAGTATGGTGTCTCACTACTTACTTAGTAATTGTTGATTGGTTTACATGATTGTAACGCATTAGACTAATACTAGCTAACAAAAGTTTCTGCTGCAACGAAAGATTTACAATAAATAAATATGATAATGACATGTTATGCTATGTCATGCATTTCCTTAAAAATAAACATTGTCATTTTAAAAGAAATGCTGTTGTTAACTCGATAAATTGTTTAATTCAAACTTTAAAATTACATAATGATTCAGCTGTATTTTGGAAAGACCTAAAGTTTTATCGGCAAATAAAAATATAAAATATTATATCTATCCTCTTTTTTTATATTTTTAATACCAAATTTTGAGTTATTGTGACTAATATTTTAGTTATGAATTACTTATATTTTTATGTTTTGTATATTCAATTTTTTAATGGATGTGATACTATTAGAATATACAGTGGGGAAGCTGCATTCTAAATACACTTTGGTTCAGGAATATATTTTTTGTATGCAGTGAACAGAATGTAAGCATTTTCATTATTAAATTGCGTTCTTTAAAAATTATGCTCATGTTTAAAAAAAATATATATATGAACTTTATCATATGGTAAAAAAAAATTGAATTAATATTAGTTATAGATAAAATATTTTTCTTATCGCATTCGCATTTAACAAGATATGGAAATTGTTATAAAGATAAAATATTAAATATTGTAGTACGCAGAAAAAATAGTTTTCACTTCTTTTCCACAACGTTACGATTAACAAGGTAAAAATCACCTAAGAAGAAAATAGCGGATTAAGGTGGAAAGCTATCAATCGTCTTCAATATAGCTTTAAAGTAGTTTCATCAGATAATTATTTGTTGCAGTATTACTTAGAATTAATATTTTTTTAAATACTGTTAGTCAAATAAAAATAGTTTTAACATTTTGCGTTAAGTCCAAAAAAAATTATTAATGATATATCTAAACTTACCTGAACGATAAAAAAGTTTGCGTTTTTCGAAGATAAATATATTGTAGAATGATTTAAAAAAAAGGATTTAAATTTATCAAAAGAAACATTTTTTCTAAAAATATATCTTATTATAGTCCAACATAAACTTTTCTCGTTGCACTTTTATAAACGTTAACCTTGTATGCTAGTTGCCCCCTTTATCTAAAAGTTAGTTTTTATCTTTATGATTGTTGTTAATACATTTGTTCTTTTGAATGCTTACCTGTCGAAGATTCAAGTATTTAATGCTGGAATTTGGATAATAAAATAAGTAGCATTTCGGGTACCTAGATTATATTTTTAGTGCTAAGCTGAAGGGTGTAATTATAAGCCGCGTATAAGATTTTGCTTAACTTGATAAATTATCTTTCAATCTTACCTATAACGGCTAAAACAAACCTTTGAAACACTTGTATGATTTTTTTATAAAGTCTGTTTTGAAAAATAAATTCCATAATTATTTATTACACGTCTCTTCAAACAAGTAATCTTTGTAAATATTGTACGTACACACATGTCACTTAGAATGCACCAGTTTGTTATATGTCAATAGTTTTTCTCCTAGAGCTTGCCACATAATGCAGATTCACCTTTTGCAGACCTGAATGACAACGAACTTGCAATGGTTCAAGGTTGATTGCCAATGTCACAAGAGAAACGTGTTAATGGAAAATTTGCTCTATATATATTATAATCTAGTGATTTCTCAATGAATTGATTTTACGTGGCACATTTGTATTATAATACATATATTTTAATTAATATATATGTATATATAATAGCGATAATAATTATTATTTCGATGACCCAACATCGCAAAGATTGGCAACCAAACGATTTTTTAAATCAAACCTAGCAAATTGTCATAAAATCAAAGATAACGCGCTCATCAATCGAAGTAATGGAAGTATTCTTCTTTTATTAATAATTCATGTAGAAGTTCCGCTATAATAATATTGTATTATACACAGTACATATTTTTTTATAACTCTTTCCCTTAAAAATACATACCACGTTGCTTGAGCGCTATCAATTTAATAAAACCTTACCCTTAAAATGCATAAGTTTATTAATGTGTATTAAAAGATTATTTTTTACGTACTAAAAATATTCACACGTAAAATTTATTTTGTGATTGCCTTTTTTGCCTTTTAATATTTTATTAACTAGTTGAAAAATGTATACATAAAATTATAATAATCCATTTGATGAGTTTATGAACTTATTTCTTGATCTCAACATAATATTTATATGTCAATGTCGTCAACGTTTTGCCTCTTTTTTCTGAAATCAACGTACGCAGTTTTCGATAACAATATTCACAATAACACTTGTGAATATCTCTTGACACAATAAATATAGCACTTTTTTTGTGTAAATCTCAATTTTCACGATATCATTTTGTCTGTTCATTGGATGAAACAAAAACAAACAATGAATTTTAGCAGCAATTTATTTTTTCGCAAAGAATAAATAAATAACTGTATGAAGCTTGCACTTCCCGCTTTTATTTATTTCCTAATATCTCTCGTATGTTTATTACCCGTCTTAAGCAGAATGTATTTAATAAAAATAGAGTATCTTCTCGTCACTATTTGATATTTTACCTAAATGAAATATTATTTTCCTAAGAGGCCATGACGCATCAAGTCCGAAGAAGCGGCCGCCGCCGGCAACATGATACTCGATACTAATTAGTGGATGGCAAATTGATTTCCCCTGTAAATCGGTTGTACAAGGGTTGACGATAACCTTTTAAGAGCGATACTGAAAAAGCAATAACGCATTAAATTTTCCTCCGGAACAACCATTAAATACGCCAGCCCGGTTTAATTAAGTAACCGAATCGGTTAATTCTCGGGCAAGGAAACGTCTGTGCGTTAATAATAATTGTTGTTAAACAAATTATTACAATAATTTTCGTCGGTGGAATTGTATGAATAATCATAAAATACAAAGTTAAGCGCCTTCTTATGTCACATTAAAAATAAACATTAAGAGCCAAAGCAGTCCGAGGGCGGCTACTATCCAAAGGATGTGGAAACTGTGGATATGATTTGTGGTGGGATAATGTCGACGCTCACCTGTGGAAGGTGAATAATAAAAAAATAAATAGACTAAGCCGATCAACTAAATGAGATGTCAATGGGGTATTAGCGTCAACAAATTAACGATATTATTTCATTATGGATACCAGTGAAACGTTATATCCACCATGCGAGGCGGCAAACCACAAAGGCGTAGATGGTGAGTGATGAACGCGATATTTCTATGTAAAAAATATTATTTATTTATTATACGTTTAATGATTCGATGCGGAAAATTTTATTTCGTCGGAGAGGTTTCGTTATTGGCAACTGTCACAATAAGGTATTATTTTTTGGCAATTTCCCGGACGTGAAAATTGCTATTAAATCATTATTGAACACCAAGTTAAAAACAGGAAATTTACATTTATTATATTAATTTATTTTATTATTTCATTGACTTTAAATACTTCTAAGTATTCATTTTCTCAAATATATATCTTACAATAACGCAGATTAGATAGTCGAGGGACAAATAAAATGCAATGATTTATGAATACAAATCTCCTACCATTAGTTTAACTCTTCCATTGCATTGCAATTGATAAAGTTGCAGCAGTTACATCTGGTTAAGATTGCAAATTGTTTTAATATTTATACAAATAGTAACCAGTTAAACTTGCTATTTATTTCGATTCTATTGAAAAATAAATATACAATAAAAAATCAAAAACACAAAATTGTTTCTGAATTGAATCACATAAGTGTTTCAGAATATATGGATTTTTTCTATCATAATATTTTTACTTAACTACTTTAATAAAAAGCGCTCGGAATTGCTATTTTATCAGCTCCATTGATACTAAAATGGTAGCAAATACAGATCATTTAAAAACATAAAGTTCCTTAAGCATACCAAAGGGCTACTTATTTTTTTCACAACTATACAAATTTAATATTTAAAGTTATAAAAATAACAATAACTATAATTATATTCTATAAAAAAATCAAGAAACGACACTGTTTACTTTTGTTATATTATATATTTATTTTGAACATTTATGCATAAATAAATGCAATCTGCCATGAGAGTTTTTTTCTTAATTTTTGCGCTCATCAGTTGACATATTATATTTATATTTCAATGCAAAAAATCAGCCGCTCCCGTTTTTTATCTAGACCGTTTTTTCCACTCAAACATAAGCACAACAAACAAACTGCAGCACAGCAATAAATTATTGTTTAACAAATAACGCAATGCTGATTATTTGTTAAATAATGATGAACATAGCATGTGGACTATGATAGATTTACAGAATAATTAATTTGCGACACAAAAACTGTATGAATCACAATTTAAAGAAAAAACTTTTGTTGTCACTCAAACAAGATAACAAGATATTCGGCTTAAAAAGTCACAGAATATAAAGATCCATATTGAATGTTTAGATTGTTATCTGAAAGCTCGAATGTGTATGAATATCGAGCGATTCCAAAAAGTTCATATCCATCCATCTCATGACAAAGCGTTTATATAAATAAAAGCACATCATAGTTCACACGATATAGCATATCAATGCTTCTCAATCTATTAGTTTATGATTATTAATTAAATATATATTATATTCCCGAGTATATAGATAAGTTGATATGCGCTATTTTGTGGTAAATAAAAAATATAGGTACGAAAAGAATTGTCCTTAATCGCTGTTGATGGTTTCCCAAAAAAATCAACTGTCAACCTTCAAACGTTCAGTAGTGAGACATCAAAAGTGAGCTTAGTTCACATTGAAAAGCTTTTCGTGCGCCCGACGTGTTGAGCTTTATTTTTACGTCCGCTACTTTTATGGCTTATTTATGAAAATAATCCCAGTGTAACTGCGTTTTTTTAACACGAAAGTTTATCCACAAACGTAGGGTTAGTAGCGTGATCTAGGTTTTATGATTGTGCCTTTATTGAGATCGTAACCTAGCATTATTGCCCTTGAATATTTACGTTAACATTCACGCATCGGGTGAAAATAAATTATAATATTTATACACACAAGATAAATAAATTCCGATACAGATTTAACTTTATGTTGTTAAAATGATAATATATGCTTAATTTAACACGATTAAAATTATGTTTTGAATTTTTAATATGATACGTAATAAAATATATAACTGCCATATATTAAACTTACTAAATATATGTGTATAATTTTGTACGTATATTAAGTTTATCCCATTAATACCATATTTAATGTAGTATCATCTTAAATTTAAACCATCTAACTTGATCTATAATAAAACATATGTATGTACATACATATATGTAAAAGTAATAAAACTTAACAATCAAACCTAACTGACAATATAGTAGTAAAACTAATTTTATGCATCTCGTAAAGATACACAAAATAAATTTGAATGATACACGAGATATATTAAGATCATTTATATATTTCTCTAAGTATTTAATCCAGTTATACGATTGCTAAAGTATGGAAAATCAAATAATTTGTCCCCCGACGAAGCCGTGTGATACAATCAGCTTATAATATTTAGAACTTTGTTAAATGTATGTAGAAATATGTAGAATTTTTTAGAAATAGTTCAACCTTATTAAACGCAAAAAACATTGGTAAATAGCAAAGATATTTTGTTTTAATTAGGAAAAAAAGAAACATTTAATCGCTTACTATTTTAATTTGTTTTTCGTAAACAATTTGCCCCTGGTAGGAAAATTTTCCAAATGTACCCAAAATGAAACTAAGGTTATTTAGAACGAATGGTATTCAATACATTTATATCGAGGGAGAAGGTGAAATGGCGAAGGCAATGTTTCCATTTCCAGTTTTGTGTTCCGGAACATCGCGTTTTCTATTGATTAAAGCCAGGATGTCCGCACTCGCCGATTCGTTTATGGCTGTCGTCATCCAGCTCTTTAATACGCCAATATTACACATTGCTATTTAATGTCAGCTACAAGGAACTGGTCCAGTGCAAATCATTTACTTTTTTTTATATTTTATGATTATTTTCTTTCTTACTGTTTTTTGTGGATTATTTATAATCTTACTACGGATATATTTTTGATGTATTGTTTTTTAATTATCGTGACGCATTGGAGTACCCTATTTCGTGAAAATGGTCCTAATTTAATTTTTATAATTAAATAAATCATATACGTATAACAAAAAAGTACTATTCCCATAATAGGCACCACAAAAATTATTTAGGTATTTTACTCACAATTATTTTAATTTTAATGAGTTACGCAGTAAAATATATTGTGAATTTTACTAATAAGAAAAAAATATTACAGTGAATGGTAAATGTTTAATGTGAAATGCCTAAAATGTTTCTTAAATGAGATAAATAAAAATACAGGAATTAAGCACTAAATCATTAAAATTAATTATTTCCAACTCTGAATTTATTTATGGTCATTAAATACCTATTACAAACTGTGAGCTAAGCGCCGGTTCTCCCGGTTCTCATGAACTGCTTGTTAAAAAATGGAATGTTCCTAAAACCGGTTGTCAAAATTTTTCAGTTTTTTTTAGATTTTTTAGATTTGTTGCCAATTCAACTTGTACTAACTAATATCAGTTTACTAACAACAAATATTATAAATTTATTCGCAGGCAAGTAATTATCTCATAATCATAACCAGCAAGATTTAAATTTGGTTTTACAACCTCAACATTTCTACTTAAGTAATCGTTTTTATAGATTAAACGTTTTTGTTGTGTGTCGTATAAATTAAAAATCTATTTAATTTCTAAAGTAAAAAAAATATTATTAATTTCGGATCTTTCAAAATTAAAAAGTCATTTTGTTTCAAATAACATCTTACACGACTTAAACATCTTTTTTTTTGCTGCTTGATTTTTGCTGCTGAAACCGGATAGCAAAACTTATGTACATGCCATAGAATGTGCTAGGTATAAAATGATTGATATAACAGCATTTAATTTATTGCTTAGATACATTATTTTTAAGACCACTGTATAAATAAATATTATTTTATTTATATATAATACATACACACATATAAGTAGCATATATAAAAGGGTAACATTATATGAACTAATTTGTATCGCATACAACGTTGAAAAGGTCTTTAACAGATTATATCATATTTAATATAATGTTTGATAAAAATCGGTAGCTCTAACTTTTATATTTACCAAACAAAGCGAAAAGGATTATGTTTCGTTATGATGCGATAAAAAATCTTTTTGTTGGCTTCCATACCGCGAAAATCTTATGTTACAAGCCTCTTACATCAATATTTTCGCAACTCTGCTGATAAAAGATTTTTTCCATCATCATAAAATATAATCACGCTTGGATAGTCATACTGAAGGGTTGTTTCAACCCCAACCAAACCACCCGCGCATCTGGCGAGATCGCCGATCGGACAGGCGAGAAACCCAACAATGAAACGATTAAATGCCTTAAGTAGTTCCTTATTGAGATCTTGACAGTTCCGTGGGTAAATAAATTGAATGGGTCCATTAGCCATTGTGCACCATCTCGCCGACACATCTCTGCGTATCATCTTCGGTCGATGATAAGCTCAGATATGGACTTTTATTACACACAAAGGTCACCATACCCACTTCGAAAATTGCTCAGTCGTAGAACCGTGTGTTAAATAGTAAATTCGCACCTACTGATTTTTTTATTTCTTTTATTTTTATTCTATGGTCCCTATCAAATTCCGTTCTCCGCCTCTATCCTTTCGGAACGGCCCGATTGTTGATTCAACAAAGCTCAAAGTGCCGCTCAAATCATTGAAAGAATGCCGATGTATTTTTTACATAGTTTTTTTATTATATTATATTTCGCAATTATGAATAAAATATGATAAATTTATTTTTATGATATAATAAATCTAATAACAGATATGCTATAATAAATTTGTAGAATGCACTATTTGTCATAGACTATGGTTGCATAACGTTGTCCTTCCAATGTTATTTTTATCTGCAGGAACAGAAAAAAGTAACAGTTTTTAAAAAGTGTGAGACGTGGTACAAGATTCATGAGTTGTTTGTTCACAATTTTGTTGGTGTATTTAATTGATTCGCGCAAATTGCAAAATAATACTTCTTGTTGATATGAAGAATTAGTGTTAAAACATCATTATAATCGAAGAAAACCTTACTTTTCGATCGAATTTGGCGTACTTTTTTGCCATTAACTCCCTGTTAAATGTCTTTTTTATTACTGTATTTATTTACATAAATTTCTTTTTCTTTTTTATGATTGCTGTAAATTACGAACTGGTAGCTGACAGTGTATTTAAAAATGTGCTTAATGAATAATTCTGTAAGAATACATAATATTAATGTATCCGAGTTTTCTCACATAAAATGTTATTCTCAAGCTATAAATATAATCTGTATCTCTTGTCCTCTTATTTTATAATACATTATTTTTGCCGGTTCAGGTCGTGCACTGATCGTATTGATCGGTGGATAGAATGTAAGTGGCATGGTAGAGGAGCATAATAGCAGGCAGGTATTGGTGCTGTGTGCCGAGGCGGATCTTTTGATTGATATAGATATCAGCTTACCTAAAGAGTTTTTGATTCTATTGTGCCGGAGGAAGAAAGACTTGTCTTCTGCCCATCACACTAATCGGTCACGGCTATTGCACACCAAACAAACGGGTTGCTCTTTATAGAACCTGCGCCAGCCACTTTTACAACACTATTCATAGAGATACACGATTGCGACCGAGGAATTAATTTTGGATATAATTAATGCAATAAAACTAAACAATGTAGATTTTTCTACACAGGTACATATTACTTTTTTAGTCATGTACAATACAATACATACACAAGTATTATATATAAATAACACCATTAGTTCACAAGTATATTCAAAAATTATAAAAACTTTTTCCGCGTACGGCGAAATTTTTAGAAATTTTCTTTTGCTAGTAAACTTCTATTTTCCTTGCATATAGTACCTAGATTGAATTAACAGCATTTTACTTATAAACCATGTTCATCATATACTATTTTATTAATAGTTTTTACAATAATACACAGGTATATAAAAATTAATAAATAATTTTAATACTCAGCTTTTGCGCTGCTATTATATTATATTATATATTCTGATGATATACCATTATTTTTTTATATATTGGTTCGAAATCATCACTATCATCAACTTCTTATCCAGCAGCAATATATACTCGATTTATCTTTATTCAATAATCAGTTACTAGTTCTTTTTGTTTTATTCTTATAGCAAATCCTGGTATTTTTTTGATACTGCGCGCAATTGTTTTTAAGTCATACTGAAATTTATATTTATATTTATGAATTTGTGGGCAATTGTAAAATTTAATAAGTAAATTGACAACAAGTTCTGTATTTTTGTGTTTATTAAAAATCGTATGTTCATTATAAATATTGTTTTGAAGCACATATATTTAATGTCAACAGACTTATTACACATCTGCAGTTTGAAATAGTTCTGCAAAATAACTAGATAAGATCTGAAATGGGTTAAAAAATGTTATGTATATAGCATAACAGGTACCTTATATAAAACAATGGTATATACATAATTTAAGTATTTTTCTCTCTTCAGAAGAATTAATGTGAGCCCTTAAAACCTAATATATTTTAGTTCAGATCTTCTGTTGAAGATTTCTTTCTCTGATTCTTTACTAGATAATTAAATGCAAATTATAAATATGTGCCTATTTTTTTTTCTATTGATATGTATACACTGGGGCTTATTTGCCTTTGCTAGAATTCCACGAATTTATAGGTAAAAATTACCACCCGAACTTGTCCTCTACAAATATTGTCACAAATCTAAACAGTAAAAAATGTGATCTTTTAAATATATTTAAATACCAGTAATTAGTAATACATTTACGGGTAATTCAGTAATAAATTTTTTTCATGTTTACCGGTAATACCGATATACCAAGAAAGCTATATTTATTTGTGTTTAAAGAGTAATCAAAATACAACTAGGCAAAATATTTTTTTCCTTGACCTTAACTCCTATTTGCTCTAATCTCTAGTATTTTTTATTGATTATATTTTTTTGAAATCATTTCTGGCTATTTCAGTCGTTTCAAAATTAATATTTTTTCGACAAATTTATTTGCATGTTGTGAATCAAATAGTATCTGTTGATATGATTAGGTTTCCTCACTCAGGATACATGGATGGAGGAGACGCTTCGTTTTATAGTTAAAATAATATATTTTTAAAATTATAAAGAGTGTTAATTTGCAGTCCTTTTAAACTAAATTAGGTTAGATAACATATATTAGATCTTACAACTGTAGATATTAAACAACAATATTAATTTTAACTAATTGCAGAATTACTTCATTCGTTTCTTAAAATCAAAAATAAAATGAAATATAATCAGATATCAATCTTCTCGGCAGATATAATGCGAAATCTCGTCAAAGCTAAGTCCTCGGGAATGAGCACGATTGGTCACACGCGGCTGGAAAGTGTTGATGTAATAATACATGCGTTTGTATCTAAGAACAAAACGACGTGATTGATATGGCCCGTATTATACGTTTCGGTTTTTTACAAAGTATTTTGAGAAAACATAAGCCGAGCGGCACAAAGGCGTTTACCGAAATTTTAACAAACAATGACGCCGATGTCAGGATGAATGAAAACTCGAATATATCAAAGTCACACGAAAAGTTCACACAACAAAAGGTGAAATCTCTTGCATGAATCACTGACGGTTTTTTGCCTTCTTAAAGACACTTTTGTAATTAAGCGCTTTTCGGGATTGTCTATGATCTTAAATAACGTTTTTTTCCCATATGTGATTGTGCTTGTGCATATTGTTTCTATTAATTGTAGTCGTGTCTCTATCTTTTTCATAAATTTACAAACGTTATAATGTCGTTTCAGAATGTAAATTTATTTCAGAATATGACGTTCATTATTCAGTGGGTAAGTTGATAGTAAAATAATAAATTCGTTACTATCATATGGATAGATGAAAGAATGGAAGGAAGGTAGACGTAGCTTACAAAAATATATGACTTAATTACAACTACACAACCATTCTGTATTTTTTTCCATAAAGATAAAATAAATATATTTTTTTTTTTTTGTTGATTTTATGCAAGAGCTTTTTTGTGATCACCAATTCTATAGTAAAATTCATCGATTTCTACTTGTTTGTTAAGCTACTAAAAAATCATTTAAAATCACTACAAAAAATGTTTATTTTTAATTATATTGTTGCAATTAATTATTTACTAGCAAGTACATATAGTATTTATTTAAGAATCTTTCTAATCTTTTTTAAGGAATTAATATAATTATATCACTTATATTTTATTTAAATTTGTACGTTTAAAATAAAACATATTTTAAAGCAGTGCATAATTACAAAAAAATTTATAAACATATTTTTATAATATTAACAGGTTCATATTATTTATTTTTATATTAACAAAATGTATTACAAACTATTTTTTTAAATTTACTTTTTCTACATTACAATTTCTAATATAATTATTATAATTTTTATAACATATAGTCAACTTATAAAATAATATGTTTTTATTTAAATTGATTAGCTTATTTTATAATTATAAAGTAGATATTTTATAAACAGTTATTTATAGAGAAGCAAATAGCAAAAATCTTAAGGCATTTTTTATATTTAACAGTAATAATTAAGACCTAAAGCAGTGGTGTCCAACCTTTTGAATGTTGTGGGTCACATTGCCAGATAAAAACATGTCAAGAACTGCATATAGAATTTAATACTTATTTTCTACAGTGTAACAAAAATTTAAAATGGTTCGGGTACAACTTTACTTTGCTTTTTTAAAGAGTATTTTAAAGATGCTTGTCTACAAATCGTGATTTAATTTTACTTTTTGTATGCTTTATACGCGAAAAAATAAACATAGTATATACTCTCCAAAATCAACGTCATAAACAGGATATATTCTTGGAGTACAGAGTATTTTTCATTATGCAGTAAAAAAGTTATGGAAGTCCAAGAATAAATTATTTCTGCCAATTATTAGAGAATTTTCTAATAAAATTATAAAAAATAATAAAATTTAAACCCAAGTCTTTCAAGTCAATAGTAAGAAATTTAGACTACTCTTTTATCGTTTATTTTGATCATTAGACAAAATTTCATGTATCATATAGAATTTAATTTAATCAGAAAATATTAATAATCAAAATTGAAAGATACAAATGAGTTTCGGCTAGGTCACAATCAATAGTAGGTATTGAAATCGAAATCACTTATATAAATTGTATTAATTGTTAACTATATTATAGCTTTCTATTATTATTGATAATAATAAT
This sequence comes from Plectrocnemia conspersa, assembly GCF_051122295.1. Classification (NCBI taxonomy): domain Eukaryota; kingdom Metazoa; phylum Arthropoda; class Insecta; order Trichoptera; family Polycentropodidae; genus Plectrocnemia; species Plectrocnemia conspersa. The sequence goes on from NW_028277176.1 coordinate 16,814,394, forward strand.
ACAAATTCAAATCGAAATTTAAATCTATGGTTCTGAAAAGTCATTCCAGTTTCTTTTAAGTGGGTTAGAATTTAGCTACTACTAAAATTAAATGTTTTATACCAACTTATCTAACTATTAATTTATAAGCATATTACATACTTAATTTTATTTTTATATTATATAAACTTTTGATTAATTTTCAATATTGAGGTATTGTTATTTTAAAAAAATATTAAAGGAGTTTTAATGAAACTAATGATTGATTTCAGCTAAAACCACAATAAATAACTCTAATCTTATGAAATATTAAATACGATTAATTTTCTTATGTTTTGCAGAAAAAAATAAAAGTAAGGTAACGAAAGATTACTTAAGTTACCATGTTAACTAACTATTGTATATTGAATGGGGAGATAAATACAAAAATATTTGTGTAATATATATCTAATAGAAGCCTGATATATTCAGAATGTCTAAAAAAGTGAGCTATTGTTAGTTTGATAAAATTATACATGGTTGACTCATATTTTTCCTCTTTATATAATATTTCATATTATTATTAACAAACACAATAAATAACCGTCGGCGTTCTAAAAGTCCTAGTAGGAAGGAAATGAAAGGATTTTTGAGCCATTGTGCGGGTGACGTTGCTTCATCGGGTTAACGCATACAATGGTTCAACGGTGTGTCTTTTTCTCTTTCGGCATTAAATTTATTTGTCGGGCATTAATAAGTTGTGCTATGTGAAAACATTTTTCATACTTCCCAAGGGCGATTAGGTTACAGACGCGTTTTGTGTTGAACTTGGAAGAAAAACGGGGCACCGAGTGTGCGTGGGTTGAATAGCTTTTTCGGCACTTTCAACCAGTATCGAATGTCTTAATTTACTCAACTTTTTGTGGCTACCGATCAATTTTTACCTCTTTCGTTGCTATACAATATTTTTTTGAGGATGAAAAAATGTTCTGTCGTTTTGTTGTACGAAAAAAGCCAGCTTTTAAATTGTATTAATACACATAATAGATGTGATGATTAGCAAAGTAATTTATTTATGAATGAAAATAAAAATGAATAAACTAGGTGTATAGAATAAATACTTGTGAAAAGTGTAGCTGCTGTAATTTATATACAATAAAAAAATATTGCAAATTATTACAAATTAATCAAATTCTAAGATTTTATTAAAATACATATTATTTGGATCCTATGCATTTTATGAGCTATAAAAATTAAACTTTTTTTTTTTTTTTTTAAAAAAATAAGATATAAAAATAATATCAGAAGTCGTTATCAATATGATATTTATATATGTTATCATTTTGGTATACAACTTGAATAGCGTAGTGAGTGATCTCGCAAAGATGATTCCCGTAGAAATTATTTTATTCGAAAGATACATTATTGCTAAAAACCCATCTATATGATACCGTTTCTTAATTAAAAGCTAATATTAACATTAACAATTAATACAATTATCCCTGATTTCATGACTTCAGTTTCAGTCTGATGTGTCACAATACTTGTTTCTGTTGATTGTTAACCCGTTGTAATGTATTGCGCTAGCACTTGTGTTATAACAAGGAAAAATATACAATAAAATATAGCTAATTTACTTTAAATGTATTACAGTTTTTCGTAGAAATACTGTAATACATTTACAAATACACTAACAAATAATAATTATATGTGTAACTAGTCTTCCAAGCCTTCCACTATTCTTAGAAATTGCTAATATATACTCAGTATATATTAGAATGGCGGCGCATCTTTAAAATATTGTGTACATCACAGTAAATTAAAGGGTAAGAACATGATGATTCCTAAATCAATTTGAACTTCTAATAACGTTCAGTCTTTTATAATTTAATACAATATAAATTAACAGATAGTGTAATATCGAAAGTATACCATACTTTGCGCAGCGTGGGATGTAACAATTCAATGAATATTAATTATTTTTTTTGTTTCGTGCAATTTAACAAAAAGGTTAAATCAAATTTAACTCGATCATTTTATTTCATAGTATATCAAGGCCACAGTGTAAATAATTTACGACAATAACCTAGTATATGAGGTTGTCAAAGTGAATTATGTAGAAAACAATCCTGTGACAACATTCGCTCGCGTCTGTCTCACTGCTCGAATTTTAGTAGCAAAATATTGATATAAACGGCTTGAGTGGGCCGAGTGTGGCTTGTGGACGATTAGAAGAGTCCAATAAAATAATTTGTTTGCCCACAAGACGCAATATGGCCGGATGTCGAGATCAAATCGTGAGGGCGGGGGATGAGGGCAGCTGACATTTTTATTGGAGCTTCCTTGACACATGTCGCGTACTCAATCTTCGACAAATCAACGTACACCACTACGCGTACGACAAGAAGAGATCGAGGACCATTGGTTTTTCAAACGTTATGTTTGTATTCCACTTTTACGAAATATAATCACGGGTTATTGAAAAATATTGATCTTAGCAATGAGCTCAAACTCATGTACTGAAAATGTACATTATAGACAAGCATAATGCTTAAATTAAGCGATGTACAGATATGTATAAAAAAAATATTATTACGCAATAAACAGTATCGAAATTTATTGTACATACATACTTTAAATCTGACTTAAAAAACTATAATTTGCTTATGAATATTTTAGATAGTGTTACATATCAGCAAAGAAATCACAAAAAATCATTCCTTACCGATTTTCACTACATTCAAATTTACAAATATTTTAATTAAGAAAAGTTTCAGAATCACTATAAGTGAAAGAGGCGCCTGACCTCGGCTGGTGCTCGTGGACCTTTACTCCCATCTAATTGACCGTCGTCTTCCTCTTTGCTCATCTGCCACCGAGAATTCTTCACTTTTACTCAATTAAAACACACAATGCCAAAAGGCCAAGAATGATTAACGCTGCCATCATACACACAGTTTCACTAAATTATCTATATTCTCTAAAATGTTTATTTTAATCATGTATACATATTTAACGTTATGTTATAAATGTTTCATTCTTAGCTTGTAATTATTCTTATGAAAATACAAGATTTATTACAATACGTGCCTATTATACACAATATAATTATATATTACACGTGGTGTTACACAACAGTAATCGTTGTTTTAGTACTAAGAATGTTTTGGTTTTGAACTAATCTTCTTTTATGACTTAAGTAGTCGATTAGACATTTGCCTCCGACCATTCACAATATTTTATTCTTGTCGAATGAATATTGAGATTTTTTCATTGGCATTTTTAACTGTAAATGTTGTACATAAAATAAGTATAAAAAAATATTTCATATTTTTGAGAACTCTTGAAGGAAATTTTATATTTATTTAGTTTATCAGATTGGTCATGTATATACGGACATTTAACATTGTGTCTGTATTTATAATTGAAGCAGTCTTGAACCGGACCAAGTTTTATTTTTGTGATATTAGATGGATCAGTCGAAATTCAAGCCATTGCTTTAATTGAACAAGCACTTTATTATTTGAAAAAAAGTACATTAAAATGTATATATGAAAAATCATTAATAAAACACGCCACTGTGGACACATTGTCCGGAGGCGCAGATCATCGGCGGCGCGCTATCTAGAGTCTGTTGTTGTCAGCGAGATGCGTTCTGTTTTATGATCTTTAGGAAGATGAAGTGACTCCTGACCGGCCTTCTAAAGAGAGTCTCACTTTGTGGAGGCAACTCGAAAGGCTGCCGACTCGTATTATATTATTTTCTCAATCAATTTAATGATAAGATTTTTTTATAGTGGGCCGGAGCTACATTTAGTTTTTCCCCAAGTTTCTTTATCAATACATCTTATATCAATGTGCAAATGAGTTAAATTTACTCGTAAAATAATATAATTAAAAACCTAATTGATTTTTCCAGACATGTAATAATAGACAAGCGCCGTTTTGGCGTACGGCAATGTTTCGCCTAACTAAATTTGGGCTTTGATCACGTCCATCCGCTGTTGCACAATGGTTTCGCGTCTTGATGCATAGGAAGTGACATAGCTTGACATCGTGTGCCGATGACGACCACGACGATGATTCAGAAGTATGTCAGCGGAAAGCGTTCCTTGCCTAATTGAATCGAATGACTTAATGCCCCAGCCGTATTGACTGACTGCAATGTAAACACACTTCTACGAACACTTGTGATTTCGTTACTCTTTTTTTCCGTCTCTCGAAACAATTACCTATCGTTTCGGTAGTGGTACAGTTTGGTTGTCTACATTGGATCCACTTAAATCTTACATTATTACACAGCTTATCACCATCATCTAATAAACCCAAATTCATGTGTTTTTAATACGCGTTTAATTTTATTTACGAATTATTTTAAAATAGCCCTTTTAAGTGGTAAAGATTAAAAATATATTTGGCAAAATAAACATTTATATACAATATTTTTTTTAATTCCACGTCTGAAAATATGTGTGATTCTAATGGACCCGCACAGTATATTTTTATGGTAGGATTAATCGCTTCTTCGAAAAGTACCATATTTTAATTTCTTTTAATTAATTTACGTTGATTAAAATTATTAGGCATAGTTTAAAGCGAAATAACCTAATTCTCTATCAATCTATCTAGCCGGTAGTGTCAAGAAAAGATTTCTGCTAGATTTTGAACGCGATATTTATGCTAACTTGTTATTTGTATATACTATATACCATTAAGTTTATATACTAGTTCGTTCCCCATGGGAGTGTTTTTACTAGGTCTCCAAAACTAGTTGTTAAATCTATTAAAAAAAATATAAATTTATTGGATTAAGCGTTATTAAGATTTATCTACTGGCGAGGAATTTTATTCACCATCCGCAATAGTGTAGTAATATATAAAATTAATAAAAAAATCTTAATAATAATGTATTTTTATAAAATCGAAAAATTTATTCATATAAAAGAAACGTATAAGTATTTTCCTGTTCTTAAAAAAAAACATGGATTATTTCTTTTTATTAAAATTTAATTTTTTTACGTTAAAAAATTGTCACAATATAAAAATATTATCTTTTCACTGAAATTATATTTATACTAGTGAAAATTTAACTTCACTACAGGATACACATTCACTGTAACATTTGAGGACACGATAACTGCCGTAGTTTAATTTATATTGACATAAAACTTCGGCTAAGTTAAGCTAGCATGATTCACAAAAAAAAGTAAGGAGGGAAAAAATATTCTATAATAAATATTAAAATAATAATAAACTTTTTTTACATGCTTTTTGTATGCAAATATCTATCTATTTTCAATCCTTGCCAGACAGAAATGTTTAAACATGAAGTCACATACTCATATAATTGTACTTGTCTCTTCTATCTCAAACCTTTTCCGACCCCTGAACTAGAATATGTTGATTATGTGACATAAATAAAAACAACTACTGTTAATATGTGATCTTGAAAAGTATATAAAGTTCCTTTATGCTTATAACAAAAAGAAAATATTGCTTTAAAAATTATTATTCTAGGATGAAAAAAATATGGTAGATATTCTGAACATTGTCATTGGTTTATCCATTATGACAAAGATAAATTGAAAAATAGCTGAAAAATATATTATATTTTTTTTTGCATATCTGTTCATTATCATTAAATGCGATATCTAAATAATTAAAGTTAGGATTAATTCATTCCTGCTCATATTTTGATTAACTCTTTGTTCACGTGTAAGTTTTGAGTTTATTTACACTTAAGCAATACAGCGTATGTATGTATATAATGAAAAAATTATTATTAATTACAGTTGTTTTTGTATTCCGGCTCAACTATTCTCAACAATTCAATAACTATTTACTCGTGCCTTGTCAAACCCACTGCCCTTGTATGTCCACATAGACATTATGCACATAATACACCATTTTTTGGAACAAACATTGATGTTCATTAATAACGTCCAGCCCAATTGATAAACGGCTTTAGTGAGTTATGACCGTCAAAGAGTTGGTCATTATTCAACCAGGCAGCGATCCTCCTATGTATATCATCATTAAGTATCTTTTCTCAAACTCACACGACAAATGTTTTTCATGCGCTTGGCTAATATTTTACCAACAGACCCATTGAGGAACAGGTCGGATGTCGCTGAGTGAACACGTAACAAATTGAACGCGCACGAGATCGTTTTCCATACTTTTTTCTTCTTCTTTGGACTCAATGGGGTTTTATGTGGTATTATGGGATTGTTTCAATGAAAGCGAAACAATCCTAAAGAATAATGACTTGGGTCTAGGATCGTGATGTGTCTGAGACGCACGCCGCGCCGATGTATACGGTATAAAGTCATGTTATTGTACGTTATGTTTGTGTGATTGAGGTGTAATATTTTGAAAATTCGTCTCGAACATCCAGCGTTGTTGTGTTTTGTACGCGTGTGAAAACGTGACATATGTACGATTTTTCGCGCGCGGAACGTGTCCAACGTCTGAACACGTTTTTGTATTTCGCTTACGTAGCTGTTAAATGTTTGTTTAGATCCTATAACGGAATTGTATTTTTAGATTTTACTTCAAAAGTATAATATTAATATTCTAATACCAGCTATACAATACAACGCACATGTGCAGAATTTTAAATTTTAAAACAGGAACGAATCAAGATTGGTTTCTATGATGAAAATAATTAATTAATTAAGTTTATATCAAAAATACTAGCTCCGATACTGACTAGCGTTAGACGTTGTTTAATTTATATTTATTATAAATTTTTAATTACAACATGACGGGTGTTAGTCCAATGCGATGCAACGGGGTGAACACAATCAATAACTGCTAAGTAAATAGACTAAAATCATAGTCGGTAAACCAAAGAATAGATGTCACTGTGCTGGACCTTGCTTGATTTTTATTTTTAGTTTATCCGTAAGATCAGAAAATCTAAAAAAACCCAATCTATCATAAATATAAATTTTTAATTATCACTCATTTCGATATTCTATGCATTATAGAAACACTGAGGTCTACATACATATGTGTGATTCGAACCTATCTTTTAGTATTACTCATTATGCTACTATTTTTGTGCCATGGACAAAAAACTAATATTTAGAATGTATAAAATTAAGAGTAAAAGGCAATATCAATTATTTTTGAACTATTATCATACTAAAATTATAAGTAAACAATACCATTAATACTTTTAATTAAAAAATCACAATTAAATCATTATAAAAATAACGTCTAAGTTAAGCTATTGATTGATATTTAAAGACAATAAATAATAACATATATGAAAAAGAATAAATTAACGTAAAAAAATTAGAATTTTTCCAAAAAGTTGCAAAATAACTTAGCATTGAATTATGATTTTTATTATTACCATTTTACTAAAACACAATATTTTTAATATTTTCGTAGAAAAACAAGATATGTCTCTAAATAAAAATTCTTTATCGTTTTTACATAATTCCTTCCACATATGTGTACTATTAGAAAATCCAGAGAATTAAAAGTAAACCACTACATTTAACCTTTCTCTAATAAATTATCAAATATTATAAAAACTTTTGGAATTAAAAAATTATTTTCTTTGTCAAATATTTTTTCTGTGTCAAAAATTACTCAAAAATACTATTAGTTGCAATACATGTTACTGATTTATAACTTTTTTCATATTTACAATTTTGTTATTAGCTATAATATAATTTAAATAAGAGTACTATCCTTAGTTTTATTTAAAGGCCCCAGTACTATGGAATATGAAAACCGTTTCATACCAATTAAATATTATAAAAGAAAAGATCGTGAGAATATTAACAGACGGAGCACAAGCGATGTCTAGTTTGAAAATTGGACTATTGGGACTATTTATTATCAGAAAACATAAAAAGGCTATAAGACGCAATTTAATTATAGCCCATTGCAATGTATAAAAAAGTTGTCACACATATCAACAAACTTGTCTTCTTTTCAATAGTTTTGCTGACTATATCATCGGTAATTTAAAGAAATTGATAGATGTGTAAAAAAATAATATTGATTGACAAGAACTGGATCTGCGAATTTTAATTATGTAGTATTGACATTACATAAGATTTATTCAAAAGCCGAATAAACCTGTCAATTAAATAAACTATAAAATAAAAAGCATTTTAAAATATATTGTTAAAAATATTGAATATGAAAAATTACCTTTTAATTTATTTTGATCTGACATATTCGAAATACATTTCAAGGTTTATTTTCCATCTCAAATATTTTCATGGCTGACCAATTTGCTAAGCACTTATTCAAAAGCGTTAGAGATATAAAACCTTATATTAATATGGTATTAGCTTTTGATTGGACTTCATTATTAAATTATTAATATTATGGTAATTTTAATGCATGTTTACATAATATTATTAGTGAAACTTCAAAACTGATAAACTTAATTAGGAAAGATAAGATATGAAAATAGTAATATCGGTAATAATACGGTAATACCTATAATAATTGATTTTGGCAAAAACCACAATTTTAAATTCTAGGAATATTAATAAATTACATTATTAGTATATTTTCCCATTTTGTAAGATTAGTAGAAAAAAAATTGAATAGTCATCACCATATACAAATAATATATAGCCACAAATAAATACATACAATATACATTATACACCTATACAATGTCTGTAAATGTTTAGATGACTGTACTTAATCATATAGACATTTATATAAACTATTATATATTAAAAGCAAAATTACTGCCCGGGCATAATAATGCGACCTTGCACTGACATAATATGTACAATTTCAACTGACAACAGATGGCTGTTTATAAAAGTCTAATACGTGGAGAAAAATAAATGCTGAATTAAAAATACTATGATATCTTTATCTAAACCATTCCGGTCCATAAACCATAAACGGTCAAATATTATTTTTATTAGGGACATAGATTTCATAGACTATTTAATAGATCCGTTAAAAAATCTCAACTCTCAGATACAATAGCGATTTGTTTAAGACATAGGATTTGTAACATTGTCTTTTAATGAATTGTATCACTGATTTAGTGTTGGTCAAATATGTTGCTGGATCATAATACAATAATTAAAATTGATTATCTTGTATTGTTTCTCAAATTTGCGGCAATTCTAGGTTCCTGTCCGTGGGACGAGAACATCTCTCATTGTTAAACCACTCTCGGCTCCCCTTGAGTGTTCCAATAAACTAAGAGCGCACGCTAACTTGCTGACGCTGTGTCCAGTTGTTACATTATGTGTCCAGGATGATCAATTACCGCCCGCAGCGTGATCATCTCCTAGTTTCAACACACGCCAATTTCCTACGGACAATCTTCTACTTCTAGGACTATGTAGGGCTGTCAAACTTTTGGTCCGTTGTCGCCCACGAAGGCAAAACTGCTTTTGGATGACTTAATAATGGCACTCTGCTCGTACCATACTAATATAGTACATACGTATTTATGCTATAAAAAGTATAAAGTATAAAAGATAACTCTATAATTTTGTATCAGATTTGTCAGTATATAAAATGTACATTGATAAACGAGATAAATTTTGAAAAATTAACTATAACTTCAATGCCGGCTCACGAGCCGGAACCGGCTCATGAATTTCACACTGTATGATTAGAAAAAATTTTAAAGCAGTAAAAATAAATAGAAAAATAATTATGATTGCGATTTAATTGCTAGATTTCTTGCAATTTAGTCTGTTTATATTCGATAGTCTACGTCCCCTCAAAGTAAAATAAAAAAACAATCCATCCCTCGTTCAAAAAATTGCCCAACTCCTTACTGAAATAACACATAGTCTGAACTAGAGATTATAATTCAGATAATACGGAATTCAAAAATTCCTATTTTCTGGATTTTCACAGTGGAATAACTATTCGGATTTTTTAATATGAAATCTGGATGTTTATAAATCTGAAAAAATGTATTTACAATGCAATGCCATATGAAATGGACATTTTAAAATCGTAAAATCAAAGTATTTTAAATTTACAATAATGAAAAGAAAAACAAAGGACAAAATATTTTTTTTTTAAATTTCATTAAATATAAAAAGAGACTACTTTTTTGTATTCTGATTATAAAAAAACTCTTAATTGGCAATCCCTAGTCAGAATATTTAAACTTAATCTTTTATTTCCTGAATTAAGAGTAACTACTCAAAAAATCAGAATAATAAGTAAATGAAACAACAAAACAATTGTTTATCCAAATTTTATTTCGGATGGATTATAGTCATGTTTTTTCATTTATAAAATATATTTAAAAAAAAACTTTTTCCTGTCATGATAAACTGTAAATTTCTGAAATAAAATTCAACTTACAGCATTTAATATCATGATTAATTAAATTTATAAACAATCAGCAAATTAGTATTGAGTTAAAAAACAAGTTCTGCATATTCTTGCTCGTGCTTAAGAATATAATTATTATGCACTCCTACTTGTTGAATTGTTACATAATTTATTGACATAGTTAAAAGTATACATTTTATGTTTTTTAAATATTGATACAGTCTGCATGACGAAAATGTATAAATTTCTATACATAAAAGTTTAAGACCTTCTAAAATTATATGTGCAATGAAGAAAATTATATTTTTTACGCTTCATTGCTGTTTTATGGTTTTTTGGTGATATCTAAAGTTATATAAATAATATCTTCGTTATTTAAGATTTTTTTTCGATGCCTTAATGGTTTCACTGACTGTAATACATCCAGGCTATACTGCTTTTCAAAAATAATTTAAAGTTAAAGTAAAACACGATTAAAACAGTTCAAAATAAAAAAGTTTTCCAATGTTTAGTTAGTGATAATGCCTGATTTTTTAGTTTATCCACAATACATTGATATGTGCTCTTAGTGTTATTTATATTTTAAATTAGCAATTATGCATTGATCTAATGGCTACATACTGACTATACTGTGTGGAAGAAACACTATCCACACATTTGTATGCTCTAAATTCGAAATTCGAAACATTTTTTCGAAAATACACTTTATTTGTATGTAAGTATAAAGTTAGACGTATGACGTGATAATCATGGGCAGGACATTTTTTTACAGATGGTAACATTTTGATTTTAACATGTATAACATTGACAGAATATTATTAACAATCTATCCGTTTTATCGAGGTTTTGCTTTATTGTACCTATTCGTATTTTCAAAAACTACTCTTATTTACTCACTAAATCGTAATATTAACTAAAGGAAACCACGTAACAATTGTTTATCCAAACTTTGTTTAAAAAAAACTTTTTGTCGTCAATGATAAACCGTAATTTTTTTAAATAATGTTCAACTGATAATATTTAATGTAACTTACAGTAATTTTTATCTTGATTTATTTAATTTATAAACAATCGTCAAATTAGTATCGAGTCAAATAAATAGTTGTAACTAGTTTTGCACATTTATGTTCGTGTTAAAAAATATAATTATTTTGCACTTTTACCTCTTGAATTGTTACATAATTTATTGACATCGTTAAAAGTCTACGTTTCGTGTTTTTTATATATTGATACAGCCTGTATGCCGAAAATAGATAAATTTCTTTATATTTTTAGGTAAGCATACATAATGGCGAATAATTAACATATTGTTTATTTAACATTATTTTTAAAACTGTTATGCCGATATATATTGGTTATTAATTATTATTTGTCGTATTTTTAATTTTATATGTTTATACAATATGTTTTATACAACGCCACAGTTTGAGAGGCGAGAACGAATTACAATTTTAACTGGTCAATTTGCCACACTTCCTTCACCCTTAACGCGTCGTTTAGATACGCAAATAAAAGCTAATATCTTCATATTAAATTGTAATTTATAACATTTAATTGCTTAAGTATCTTCAATATTATTATTTTCTTAACGTGTGTGTGTGTGTGTTTTTTATATTTTAACGTGTTCTTGAAAACCATGAATATCGTCTTGTGTGATTGATGATGAATGATAGATAGTCTGCCATTGAAAGGCACATCTAATCGATGATAATAATACAATGAAACTAAGAATTTCAAGGACGCTGTGAAGTATGAAAAATAGACGACGCGCTCCCAAGGGCCTAATCCATTTTGACCACCAACTATTTTCTTCGTGTGTATTATTTGTGTAATGGGGTATTATTGAAACAATGAATTAATTTGCACCTGGCATACTTTTTTTTATTTTTGCTTTTATAAATATTTTTTAACATTTGGTTTTTAAATTAAATTAAATAATGTACACTCTATCCTATTTACAATTTGGTACAAAAAATATTTACAACATTTTACAGACATTGGAATGCTAAACATTATACGTCTACATTTTTTACGTATTTTACAATAATTTTATTCCATGTTTATGGAAAGACAAAAATCTGAACGCGCCAGGGTAGTTCAACTACCGTCAATTAAAAACAAATATTTACAACAATAATTAGAGATCAATTACGAAAAAATAATATAGGTACATACAAATCAGTCTGCACAATTAAAAGTCATTATTGCAACTATTCACTTTGGTGTGGATCGCGCAATTAGCGCTAATGAAATTCAGTTTATAATTATCACGATTCTCTTGAGATAACTGTGACTGGTTTATATATGGGTGATGATTCGGGACTTCCTGGAGCTGGCGGACTCCTAGATAGTGGTGGCGCCGATCCGGCGAATCCTCCCAAAGATTGTAACCTCTGGTAGAAATGTGCGGCGTAAGGCGAGTTGTTGATCGAAGGCGACGGAGATCCTGGAAGTCCAGTAGGGAATCTCACAAATCCTGGATGCAGAGGTAAACCAGCCGACGGTCCTGGGTATAGTCTGTCTAGTGAAAAACCCGGCGATTGTAAACCGCCTGGTTTTGGTATCGTTAGTCCTGGCACGTAGGGTGTGCCGTATCTTTGATAAACTGAAGCTAGAAGGGCCGGAGATGGGTATAAAGCAGCTAGTGGCGCGTAAGGAGATGGTGGATAGAGTGCATGTGCGCCGGCGGCTAGCAGTGCACTTCTCTTGAAAGCAGCCAGGCGGGCCCTTCCAGCTGCCGATGATCTTCGTCTTAACTTTCCAGTGGTACCTCCGATGAAGACGTCTTCAGCGGAAGAATCCAGCATCCAGTAGTTGCCCTTGCCGGGATCGTCGTAATGTCGAGGCACTTTAACGAAGCACTTGTTCAAGCTAAGGTTGTGTCTGATTGAGTTTTGCCACCCTTGCTTGTTCTCTCTGTAGTAAGGAAAGTTCCTCATTATGTATTCGTATATTCCGTTGAGTGTTAAACGTTTTTCGGGACTTTGTCGGATAGCCATCATGATGAGGGCGTTATAACTGTATGCTGGTTTTTCGTTGCCGGTTTTTTTGGGTTCTTCGCTCTCTTCATTAGCGGACGAGGCAGTCTTCGAGCAGTCCAGAGGCGGTGGAGTGCCGGTGACGTCCAATTCAGAATCGGAATCCGAGTAATGGCCTTCGGATGTGATCGTAGCGGGCGACGAAGGCGGCAGAGACCTCGGAGGAGACGGAGGCTCGGCGCCCTTCAGGAGCAGCGAGCTGATGCTGAAGCTAGATTTCAGGGGTGCTCTAGCCATGATCGGGTAGATATTCACCGGGGTGTTTTCGATATTCACCATCGTATCCGAATGCTTCGAACACGGTAATGAATATACAAATGATCCACTTTGTATAAAGTTCGAATAGAACACGGTACGTAACTTGTGAATAGGCGGATCGCACACGCGCAGTAGCTCAACGAAAGACTGTCAGCGTAGAACTGGTTTGGGAGGTCAGTGGCGGGGATTCTTATACCCGCGGGATGATACGCCCCGACTCCCACCACTCAGCCAATGAGACGGCCCCTTTTAGCTCGCTCCCCGCCACTAAACCGCACCTGCTTTCGTTTCGCACTTCAAACTTTTATATTTTTTTTGTTCCAGCTCTTTTAGCGGCGAGTTCTTTTTAATGTTTTTTTAGATACTTATCGCGGCGGACAGATTTCGCTCTGCGTGTTCTCTTCTCTATCCGCAAATCTGATTTTTTTATCTTTCGATCCGTTGATTGTCCGCTAAAAGCTTTTCATCAATAATAGAAACGAAAGATTGGCTCGGAAGTCAATAAATTTAGAAACGACAACAAAGAACCAATAGATTGTAACTAAATTTAATATCTTATAAAATATTTAAAGGCACTCAATGATAAGTTTATTTGTTATATATGTATATATACAGTTTATTAAATAAGATCAATACAAAAATTATAAACGGCGACTCTTCTACATTAAAATGTCCAGATTTTGTAAATATCAAAATAAAAAGGCCATATTAGAATTTTTTAGATACAAAATATGAGGACAATCCTCATCAAAGAAGGTCTACATGTAGGTGTATTAAGTGCAAATCTCCTAAAATAGTAAACGCACATAGCTTCATAACCTCAGAAGTATCAATTGTATTTATGTTAGATAAAAACCGTTAAATTTTTAATACTCACAAAAAAATGAAAATATATAAAATATATATAAGCACTCAATAATAGGTTTATTCGCTAAATAGACAGTTTATTAAAGCAGGACTGTGGATCTGGTAAAAAATGTATATTTATTAAGTGCAAATCTTCTTAAATAGTAAACGCACATAACTTCTTAACCTAATAAGTATTAATCGTATATTTGCTAAGCACCATTAAAACTTAAATAATCATCAAAAATTTTAATTTTATATCAAATATTTAAAAGCACATGATAATCAGGTTTTTTGTATCTACAATTCATAAAAGCAGGACTATAGATTCGGTACTCTTTTAAATGTAAGTTAATTAATTAAGGGCAGATTTCATTAAATAGTAAAAAATAACTTCATAAATATTAATCTTATTTCTGTTAAACACCATATATTAATTTTAAATACGCACTAAACAATTAAAATATCATATTAAATATTTAAAAGCACTTAATAATAAGTTTTTATGTGTCTGCAATTTTTTATCATGTAATTAAATCTAGGTTTATCTTTAAAAAAATTTTTTTTTTGAGAAATGAGGTAAAATGTTTTTATCCTATTTCTCGATATTTTTTAAATTTAAATAGAATTCTTTATTATCGGCTTAACGCGTTGTAAGAACAATGTTTATATTTTTTTTAATGCTAAACATACTTTAAAAGCAACTTAAAAATTTTTGATTCTGTCGAGGATTAAGACTATATGACAAATTACATCTCATGTAAATAAATTTATATATTAAACAAAAAGCTGATTATAATTAAATAAATAAATAATTAAGATGATAATTATCAAGCTCTATATTATTGTTAAAAAAACAGAAAATTTTCGTAATATAACTAAAACATCTTTACCCACGTCTACTCAAATACTAATAATTTTATAATTGAATAACTAAATAAATAAAATCAAATCAGCTGAATAAATCGAAAATTTTAATACAATTTTATATTCTACTTAAGTATAGATTCATAATATATGAGTATATATTTTAGGGTGTATATACATTTTACTTCGTAGGAAGTTTGTATTTTTTCTTAATTTATTACTATTAGTCTTATTTTACATTGTGTTAAATAAAAAATGGTTATTAACTAGCAACTTATTCTCAATTTGAAAGTACATATGTATGTGTTTTCTATATTAGTATTCTTGTGTAAAGCTAAAAAAGCATTATATGTATTTTTTTTAATTAGTAATTCTAATTATTTAAAAAAATCTTTACGTTGACTTTCTTGAGAGTTGCAAAAATTCTTGCTTAAAAAAAGCGTATATTTTTCGAGAAATACAAACATTTTTGTATTGTTTCTAATTTATGTATTGTACATATGTAGATAAGTATATAAATCAAAAACACTACTTTCAATACTGCATGAATGCTTACTTGAGATTTTTGTAAAATATACCTTATAATTGAAATTATAATATTTATTACAAAAAAGCTGACGTTTTATTAAAACTACTGCCAAAAAAGAAACATAATTTCTTACCTTATAAATACAGGTCTTAAACATTGTAATTTTGATTATATGCACACTTTATTATACATCATTATCAGTTATTTAAAAAAATCTATATTTTTTCTCTGCGGCATTAAATTAAAATAAAATAGTAATTTTGATTTGTAAATATCTAGTTTCGTGATTAAAGTATTCGCATGAACAGTATTTTTAAATGATAAACCTAAATTATCTCGCTGCGCAGCCAAATAACTCGCGATAGAATACGATGATTTATGAAATTTATAAAATATACAAAATATCATTTTTATATCGAATGAATTTCTTATTCGTTATGAGTTTGAAGACCACTGATCTAATGTTATATATTGAAGCCTTGGTACTTGAGTAACAATGCCAAATAAAAATGTAATAATAATTAAAATATTTTTTTATTGTGTCGTAATAAATCATTTTTTACACATAGATCTTCTTCGTACTTTCACAGTTACGATTCAACGAAAATAGTGCATTCTGAATTTTCAGAAGCCATATAAATTATTTATGATATTCTAAATGGCATTAAACAATAATTTATAAACATCTTCTTTAAAGCACTAATCCCAGATTTTACAATTCATTGTTTATCTCGAGATAAATATCGCTTAATTTATACGCGGCTCAGTTCACAATAGTATTGTGCTTAAATAACCGTTTGTGAAGCCAAACAAAAAAATCATCCTGTGTGGCGAAATTCTTAGTTAGCCATAAAACATTATCTATAAACACAGGTAGATGAGCCTGTCTACACATTATTTGTTTCTAAAAGGGTTTCGTTTCAATGGAGCTGACAAATTTTAAAAGAGTTGTTTTGGATTTTTAAAGGATAAGCATCTACACTTTTCTCTGAATATCGTCGCTAAAGACCGCAAGAATAGTGACCACAATAATAGCAAACAGCCATAAATTAACGACGAATATTTTTCTGAAACGGTTAAAACGGAAAACAGACGGATTAAATTCACGCTTCCAGCTAAACAGACAGACAATAATGGCGTCTCAGGCACAACACCTGTAGATATATTTATTATTATTGTAAGAGTGTGTTCAATATTAATTAACAAATATTATTTGAACGTTTCCGTAGCTATAGATCTTATATAAAAATTCTAAAATGTTTATTCAGCTTAAAATAAAAAAAAATATGATAAAAATAATACCTAATTAAAATGGTTAAAAAAAGAGTATCTCAAATCGTTATCTAAAATTTTAAAAAAGGCTTATCGTAAAAGTACATTAAAGAACACAGTTTGTTTATAATATAAAAACACTATAAAAACGCTATCTGTGTAGTTTAAAAATACCTTCCTCGAAACGTTCGTCGTAATATACCTGCAAACATACAAAAATAATAATGAAAAGTATTATAAAATAATAGTTTGTAGAATTTGTGTCTATACTTGAATCAACACAATTCTTCAATGGACGTTCATGTGGGATCACTAATTGACACTGAAGTGAACTGTCCCCATGACATTTGATCTAAGACATTTAAGTTAAATTGACTCTACAGGCATTGCTGCTACCTACGCTTTTTATGATTTAATAACATATAAATAATTATTTATGAATTGTTGATATTATCATTTATTTATTCTTTGTCTTAAATATATTAAATATTATTTAATATTTAATATGGCGAATTATTTACATTTCCCATGCGTTTATCGACAAAAACGTGCTTTTTTAATCGTTGTATTGTAGTTGCTTATATATTTTTAATTTTATTGTTATTAATTTATTTTGTAGATTAGACAATAATCGTCAATTGTATGTGTCATCACATCACGTATGACGCATCGTCACATTTTTCCCAAATATGTTTTGATGTCAAACTCCTTTATACGAGAGCGTGTGTACCATCACATTTCGTGTAATTTTTTATTTCCCTAAATTTGAGCGTTTCACATGCTCGCCCACACACGCTTATAGAACAGTGCTTCTGAAATGTCAGCTCACAACTAATTTGGTACAACTTTAAATATATATGTTTCTATTTAATAGAGCATCTTGTTTAGCATTTTAAAAAATCGCAAACATAGTTTTAGAGTGGTAATAGATAACTTTTAGTTTAAGTGCAATTAGTTAACTATATATAAATTAATAAATAATAACTTTTTTGAGCGACAAAATAAAAATATTTTAGTGACTATCCCTTAAAAAATACATATATTTCATGAACTTTAAAATTTTGCTAGCACACAAAAAACGCACCGAAGCTCCTTAATACCATTCACTTGAGATCATATTTATGTCTGTAAAAATCAATTTTTTTCACGAAGTGTGCAAAAAATGTATTTAAAATAGAATTGTGCTTTTTTCAAAAGTTTTTTATCCAAAATCGTAAATTTATGTAGGATTTAGACTGCAGATTAAGGGTTAAAATGTGTTTAGTTATATATGAATTTTAATTTATTCGACTTTAAATTATATTTATATCGAAAAAATTAGGTTTTAATTTACTAAAAATATGTTTATTGGGTACGAAAATAAAATTATGCATTATATAATAATATAAATAAATCTCATTAACGGTGTTGTTGAAATTTTTCTTTTTATTTAAGATTTAAAATAAAATTTAAGTATTACTAGGTAATTTATCCTAGCATATATTGTTAATGCATATGTATTGTATATTGAAGGCATTTTTATTAGGTCGGTAATAGTGTTTTATTTAGGTTAGTAATTTGATTAACCGATCAGTAGTTTTAATACATGATTAGTTGTTATTAAAGACACGTATTTGAAGTATCTGTTTTTTCGTAAGTTATCGCAGTTATTTCACGTTTAAGCATTTTTTGCATATTTTGTGCATGTAAAATCTAAGTGAACTATAAAAAACATCATTTCTTCTTAAAAGATTTAACAAAAAATCTGTAAATGAGCTGAAAAAAGGGAATTTCTTCTAAATATTTGAATATTTTTGAGAGAGTCCCTAAAAAAATATAATAATTACGATTTAAGCATATATTTGCATATATTATGAATGTAATCATCTCTTGAAAATTGGTGAAAATACGTTTCCTTAGTAATTAGAAAATAATTATTTTTATACAAAAATCATACTGATGATAAGTTATTTTTTTATGCTTATTCACTGTTTATGACAAAGTTACTAACCATTTATAATTTTTAACTGTGCATATATTAATAGTATTACTGACAATTCATTTTAAAATTACATACTATTTATTCTAAAAATCCATACATTTAATTTGTTGCAAATATTAATTGTTAAAGTTTATTTTGGAGTCAAATATGAATAAAAAAATACTTCATAAATTGTCAAATTATGATTTTTAGTGAAATTCTTTTAAATAATCAAAATAAAAATCAGAAATATAATAATGCAAACTGTATTTAGAATTAATAACAATAGCAATTTATTCAGTTTTCGGCAACACAAATTATTATTATTTGTACAATTGAAAGCAATACTCGTAAATTGTTACAGTACATAAATACTAATTATTATTCTTTGTTAACTCTTTAGTTGCCGAGCCATTTAAGGTTACTGACTAATTATTGGCAGATCACATCATAAAATGTATGAATAATTATGTAGTATTTAAAATCTTGGTAATAACAGCTATCTTAACCACTAAGTTAGTTGTTAATGCCAAGTATGATGATGGTTAAGGCCAAGAAAACGAGGTGAATGACCAACAAACATTACGACCGCCTAATAAATCTTTAAGCATCGTTATTGATTTCCCTACCATCAAAAGCTACTTTTTCTTCTATCTAAGTATGTTACATGTTTACTACCATGTTCTCTAAAGATTGTATAAAGTATTTCACTGATTTTTTGTTTTTTAACACTATACTAGTTGCGCTTATACGATTAAACTTTACTAGAGGACGGCTATTTGCTTAAAGAATTAATAAAAAAATATTTAAAAAACAATTTTAATGTTTTTTTTATTAAATATGTTATGGATATCTATAATAAAATAAAAAAATAAAATATAATTGGGTTGTGCTATCGACTAATAATGTTTGACGAAGACGTGGCATAGGGGTTGTGTCACCGGACAGTCCCTGTTGGTAGAAACATGGCACACATGTGGTACCATCGGCCAGTATAGTGTAAAAACTATCCTTAAAATTAGTTTTGTTTTATATTATGTAAGAATAAAGCTGTTATTTTTTGGAAGTGAGCAAATTAATTAGTTCTACAAATGTTAAATATCGTAATTTAAAAGTATTATAGAATCTCAAGAAGTTTGGGCACCTCCTTCGACTCCTTTAAGTGGCTGACGATTCTCAAAAGTGAGACTGTGCGTGCATGCACCGCCATCACCAAAGGCCAACAAGTAGTGATGAGATGACGGTAATAATATTAATAAATCGTGATTAGCGCTGAGTGGCCGTGGGGTCACAGTTGACAAACATTGTGACCCAGGACCCTGTCCACAACATCTCCCATTCATGATAGCTAATTGCGCGTGGTCGGTTACCATGTGGGTCGTGTACAAACTTTACATGTCTTGACATCGCATTAAAAACCTGTCTGGGGTGAATATTGATCAAATTTGACAAAATCGATCACTTGATCCCATTCTTAGCTATGCGAGAGTGAAATATACCTGCCAGATAAATTTGTACCTAACTGCGATAAATACATTTACATTTTAACTTTTCTACTTGGTCCCACTTAAAAATATCATAAGTTCTAAGAAAGTCCTTTCTAATCCTAAGATGAGATATTTGAACATTATTTTGTTATTATTTTATCAATATGTATCAGATGTATTTAAATTAAAATTACAAAAATTATTAGATTTTATAATATAGTAATAAATATCTCGCCTTTATAGTTTTTTTAATATTGTACATGTGTATAATAAATCAATAATATTTACTACTCGCATATTTGTACATATCGAGATTTTTATCTAAAATATAACACTATAAATTTTATATAAATCCTAGTTATTTAAAATGCTTTAGAAAACATCGTATATCGTATTGCTTCGAATCTTCGCTTCAAACCCTTTTTAAAACTGCTATTATTATTATCAGTAGATCGATCATGGAGTCCAAAAAGGAACACTGTTATCTTAAAAGAACTTTGAAGTGTTTACTTAGCAGCATTAACCCAAAAAAATATTGTCTAAAAAATGTTGTCTAAAAACTTCTTTATATATCGTATTGTTAAAATGTTAGTATCTAAAGCGGTATGATTATTTTTCATACGAATATCCAAATATTTTTATCATAAAAACATCCTAATCTGTTTCAAGCTCATGGAACTGTCTTATCAAAAAAATTTGTATTTGGAGCTACAGAGATTTTTTAATAAACATTTAAATATATATTAATTTTATTAATATATATATTGTTAATATCAGATATTTTCGCGCAATGCGTTTATATATAATATATATAAAGCATATTTATACCGACACGATAGACCAATGGATTCAAATCCCATTAGGGCTTTAGTATTTTAAAATGTATTGGTTTCTTAATTAATTATAATTCTGATTTAACATTACAGATTAGATTATTCTAATGTTTTTTTCATCTCACAAAGAAATAACGTGAATAATTATTAAAATAAAATCGGGCTAAATCATGCGTAGTGACATCTATTAATTGAAAGCTGTATTAATAATTTATAATTAATAAAATTTATTTTTTTCAGTCACGTATCTCACTACTTACTGCTAGTTATTGATTGTGTTTACCCCATTGTAACGTATTGGACTAACGCCTGTCACGTTTTAACCAAAAATTTCCAATAAATAAAATCAAATTTATATGTTTAAATAAAAACTATACTATATAAACAAAAACATTTATTTTATATCTGAGAATCAAATTATTAGATTATAAAAAACTGTTAATTTAATACACAAGATAAATATAAAATATTTCATCATTTAACTTTTAGCGTTTTATTTCTTGGTGGTATTTTTTTATTTTCAATGTTGTATAACACGTTAAATGTTTATTGAATTAAAATATGAATCGTTCTAATGTACAATACGTACATAGCGAAAAATTCCATTTGACCGAACGCTCGAGAGGTGTGCGATTTTTTTACAATTTACAGCATCCTTGAGAATTGAACAGTTAATCTTTTGGAATAGATTCGCGTGAGATATTAGATTTGAAAGTTTTTTCATTTATAATATTGTGTGTGTATTTATGAATCTATGTATCCTCAATAGTTAATAAAAAAAAACTATAGTAGTTTATATATATTTGTTTAATTCTATGAATTGAAAATCTAAATAACAATCGATTGCTTGACTGGATGAGATTGATTTCGACCGTGACGAACGTGATCATTCTAACTTAATTGAGTTAACACGAATTTAATGGCGAGTCATACGATGCGTGATTGTGTTAAATGTTATTTAATATAGACACCAATAAAAGTACTTCGACTACATTGGATGATCTTCGACTACATAGCTAAAGGTTTCTTATGCAAACAGTTAGCATAATATATGTATGTGGCGATGGTGCAGCTTTCAAATAATATAATATGAGTCATCATACCAGTCATATCTTAATAGGAATACATTAATCTCTACAGTGTGGCAGACCGATTGGAAAGTTGCACATATAAACATCATACACGTACTACATAACACATTTATAATTGAGTCTTAAATCCAAATTGGGTTTAAAATTAACATCACTTCTCACACTTACCGCCGCTTTATGGCATGTCAACACGACGTTCGTTCTTTTGAGATTTATCCCCTGAACTCACCTGCGTGCATCGCGCTCATTATTGCATCGAACTCGGGTTTCACCGTTGCCAATTGCAACGAGCTCAGGTGTTTTCAACACGGAATATTTACTATACTATTTTTTCACTGCAGCGATATATTTAATAAAAAATAAACAAAGTATAGAATTGTGGAAATTATGTCGACTGGATTTATTTATTTTCAAAGAATAAATATTCTGGTGGTTTATTAATTATTTGTTTAATTATACTTCGATTGTCATTATAAATTATTTAAGTATCCCGTTCCGAACTTTCTGAAATAGAAGTTGTTCTAATAAATCTTTCCCATGATTGCAATATATTTTTTGGGAGCAACTTCGAAAATAGTTTTTTGTAAAAAAATGTAATACACCAATGAGCTGCTTATTATTTTTTATCCAATTTTTGATTTCAGTGCTGCAAACATCTAGTGATAAATTTGTGTTAATTTCAAACATCTTTATCAGGGACGTCATTATGGGGAGGGAGCAAGTGGGGGGATTAGCCCCCCCTTTTAAATATGGCCAGTAAAATGTATGTCATTTAATGAAATGTTATGAATCCTAATAAAATCAAAATATCAAAATAATTGATAAATAAAAACATTGACTAGCAAACTTTTGGCCCCTTCTAAAAAAATCTATAAAAACAATCTCAAGTCAATCCCGAAAATATTTCTTAAAATATGTCATATCGGAATACATGTTCACTGGTAGATATACATACTATATGTTTAGCAATAAAAATATAATTTATCTGGCAAATGCTAGTAAAATAAAAAATAAAAATAAAATAATTATTTATCTTTAAAACACCATATTATTTTGGTACAGGAATAATGTCAAAATAATTCCTTAGGGGTGACATTTGAGTCATATGTTCTTTTTCTATTTATAAATGCCATACTTTACAAAAAAACCGGGATAGCTATAGAGGTGATTAATCGACAACTGGTTATCTTCTAGAAAAACCAGGTGTAATACTGTTGTCTTTAAGGCGAAAGTTTTTAACGAGAAATATCATACTTTCATCGGGAACTCCCTGATAGTTATTCCAACTGATTAGAAATATTTTAAATAACAGGTAAACAAAACCTACCCTTACCATATATACGTATGTTCTAACATATCCGACAATAGTTATTTATACATACAATATACATTAATAGCATTGTATAACATTATCACTGTTCAATTAATAAAAAAATATTATAATATACATATATTTTATATATGTGAAAAAATAGAAAAAAAAACAAAATAATAGTAGAAAAATAAAAATACCCAACAAATAAATGTAATTTTAATATATTATATATTTAGAAAATATACACATATACTATATGTGGATAAATTAAAATGAAGATAAAGTGTGAAAAAACAAGAAAACAACATATGTATGTATCACGTGTTGTATAGATAGAAAGTAATAGTAAATTAATATAAAAAATATATATTTAATTAAACTATACACACATATGTACGATTCATATTTAAATAAAAATGATTAAGAAACACTGTTTATTAAACCTAAAACTATAGTGGCTATGATAGAAGCTAGCAAAAATTTAAAAAAATACCCCCACTTAGACTTTTATAGATATTTTATTATAAATTGAGTTGTTAAAATAATAAACATAAACACAATATTAAAATAAGATGATTATGAAATTTGAGGTATACTAAAAGAAATCGTTATTTTTATTTTTATGGCAATTTTTTCGTTTTATGGTATTATTTAAATATATATTTAAATAAAAATGGATTGTTTGTAAACCAATAGACCACCCTCAAGTATTTTAGTAAAAAATATAGATTTATATCACTTTTTCTGTTTCTAATTATATTAGAGAGACTATATGGGTCAACTGTGTGTTTTAATTTGTTTAATCAAATTATTCATAAATTTTACAAAATATAAGATAAGCTCGTTCTAGATTGTGAATACCTAGAAATCACCTTTTTGGAAATCCCAGATAGATAAAATAATTCAAAGAATTAAAACTACTATTATATAGTTACATTGTTAAAATATATATTTAGTATATTAAAAAAACCTTAATAAATACACAAAAAACCCATCACTTTTTTCTGAGAATTGCGTTTACTCGATATACAACACTACTTAAAAAAAATTATTTAAGACACTAAAAAATATAATTTATTTAATACATATATTTTTTATAGAAATAATAATAGTATAATACTAATTAAGCAAACAATCAGCTGCGCTAAAATAATTTCTGGGTTTAATAATTTATATATATTAGAAATCTATATTAAATAATATATACATAAATTATTAATTTTATGCTGTAAATTGGTCGTAATTTATATTTACTTGATTATTTAAATTTATCTTGCTAAAAAAAAGTTTACAGCATCTGACCGCAACATAAACAAAATTATTATTGCATCGAAAATCGCCGCATACAGAGCGCGGCGAATTAATGCAACGTTTCATTATATTTGCATACTTGTGAGCAAGAATTTAATTATTAATATAAAAAATGCTTTATTTATGTCTTATGCATTATAAATATGGTAATAAACATTCACACGTGTACTAATACATATGCAAGCATATAACATTAAACTGTATAACTATTTAGATTAATAGAATCGTTCTTGAGATGCGTTTATGAAATTAACGCACGTCAAAGCATATATAAATACAATATTTTTTTCCAGCCCCCCACTGTTATTGGATGTGTTATAATAATACTAAAAAATATGTATTCATAAGCGAGCAATATCCCTTTCGTTCCGTTCGATTTGAGCATCGGTCGGCAGTCGTAGGTTTGTGTGACTTGTTTTTTTAAACATATATAGTATTTTCTATCTGTTACTTAATATGTACGACCCAGCTCGATTTTAATTAATCATTACGATATTCATCCGAAATGTAAGAAGAACTAATCTGTGATGATCGATCGGAATTATTTTATAATAATTACAAATTTTGATCCCCCATATGAGTCTTTCCGGCCACCTGATCGTTAAATTATGTGATTGCAGCATTATTTCTTCCCAATTAGTATTACTAGTTAATATATAGTATTTGGGTGTAATTTGATATTTGCCTTGATTCTCAAATAAAAGATTGTCGATCTATACTCGAACACCCAGAGCAAGTTCCAAAAGATTTGACCCCAGAGAACAGAATTCGGCCGCTCAGTGATCGTCGGCACTTTGTGGACATATTAATAACGGACCCAATGGCACCGCGGGTCCAATTTTTTTATACATCTCATTTAAAAACTGGTATTTTATTGGAATTTCATCCTATAATTTAAAACGGCCATAATCCATGTCACCACTTTGGCGATTTATTATAGACACACAACGAGCATTCTGGATTCTCGTTATATCTGCTATTAAGCAAAAATCGATTTCAAAAACACGCACGTTTTTGTAACACAAATAGAAATTTTAGCAATAATAAATGAATAATTTCACAGAAGGCTACGAAGATGTGCACAGTTGTTTCAGAATGATATTTTTTACTGTCTTTGTTTATATAATATCAGCAATGTTTGTGTAAGTTTACTAATAAACGAGTGTCAGTAAAAAATATAAAATAATTCAACACAATAAAAAGTTGTTCTTGAATTTTTTCTTAGAAGATACGTATCATTCATGTAAACATCATTATCAATTGTTTTGTTTGTGTATACATACCTACCTAGCTATTTAAAAAAATATTTTGCTTTCCTTCCAGTTATTTTTTTATCTATTATCTGGAAAAGAAAACACTAATCCCCTTTTAAAGCCCAATCTTTCATTAACCGTTAGGTGTTAACTTGTATGTATAATTGCTTCGACCGATCGATGGTCTCACATAATTATGTGATATTTACATGAGACCACATTGTGAGAATGATAATTTTATTCATTGCATCCATAGGTGGATATTTTGTATCACACTGTTTTCCTCAGTTGGATCGATGTTTCGTTTTGCAATAAGCCATGCGTTAATGTGCTATAGCGATACGACACAAATAATATACGATGATGAATAACTACAACACAAATAATTTACAATGTATATTTTAATATTTTTTTCTAGATATTAATAAGAACAGTAAAAACCGTATCTTATTGTATCGCATAATTGGATTGAAACTAATGTTTTTTTCAAGATGGATTAATAATAATTGACTATATAATATGCACTAAAAATCAAGCCCCCATTTGTCACAAGTTATTATTATTCAATTTCAGCGTTTATAAATAATTCAACAGTTACGTCGGTGGAATAAAAATAATATTTCAACTAAATTATTCACAAGAACACTTGCTAATTTGTCAAAATATTTTGACAAAAACATGTATGTAGAAAACCAACTGTATTCGCAATATGACGAAAAGCCTTTAATATAAATATTCTTGAACGTACAATAACTAATAAAATTCGCATTAGGGTCAGTAATTTAATTAAACCGTCAGTAGCTTTATACTTGTTTTTTGTAATTCGATCTGAATTTTCAGATCAAATACCTAAATTTACTGCTACTAATTTACATTCGTTGAATATTTCTACTCATGTCTAATGTTTTTTAAGCATCCAATCAACAATAATTTGCAAACAAATTTCATCACAAACTACAATCTGTACCTTTGAATAATAATGTTTATTGTGAGAGTACTGTCTAAAAGTGGGTGCTTTTGAAGGCAATCTTCCGTTCCTTTTATTTCTTGTATGTATAAAAAGGGCTGAAAGAACTTATACTTGAAATACATTAGTACATACATCTCAAACAACTGTAGTTTAGTTCAGATTCATTATTACTTTTTTTATAAATATATTCTTGCTATGATTTTTTCCAGAGTTAAGCGCCTCAAGGAAAACGGGCCCAAAAAATTTGTCCTTTCCCCCCTTACTTATTTCTTCAGAATACAAAATTTAATAAACAGAGTGATATTGTAAAGGTCTGTGACGACTTCACTACCTCTTAAAATAAATATTTTTATAATCAAGGGATTCATTCATTGTTATCGTATTTCTGTAAATGAAGCATATTTTGAATCATAAATTTTAGTTAAACAAAATATATAGCGTTTTCATCTCTCTATAAAAATCGAAAAATTCATATTAAAGAATCGAATATATTTTGGCATTAATTTAATTCATTACTGTTAAAAAAATCATCATGTTTTCTATTGACCTTTTAAGATACTATCATTGTATTATGCGTAAATTCTCTAGTTAATATACTAGAGATTAAAGTATATGAAAACGATAATTCATTTTCAGTTCTCCAATCAGATAGATACTATATTTGACTGCTCGCTCGTCGCAGGCACAAGAATTTGTAAAGCAATTAGTCAAAGCACCTGCCGCATTTGGCTCGCGTCAAGCCGATCACTCTCCAATAGTACCTATCCTTATAGCGATCCAGGAATTCCAAACATTTTTCACTCGACCCCGACACGGATCGGCGTTAATTTGTGCACCGTGCCCATTGTGACATATGCCACTCGTACGCCGATGCGGCCCTGGCGCGTATCAGACAAGATCAAAACACTCCTTTTTTGTAACCGCATTAGCATCCGTTAAACGATACAGCTTGTCTCTTGCGTGATGTTCGATACTAAAGCACGATAAAGCTCGAGATTCGTTAAAAATGTTATTAAAAAATATATGGCAATGTTTGACCTTAGCTGATTATGATCGTGAGCTAAGCCGATTAAGGCTTGAGGTGAAAATTTTTAATATCAAACAAACAGCCTCCGACGTGAGTCGCTCGATGTCTGGTTAATTCCTTCGGTGCTGACAATCTTGTATGGATTTTGAAATTATTGTATCAAGCGATTAACAGGGTGACCAGGAAGCCGCTCGTACTAACCATTCGTCATGGATCTGTTCGAGTTTAATCCGCGTTAAGTCGGTAACGTGTATTAATGAAATAGTGATGATGTGACATTTTGATGCATCGAATATACTTTTAGTTTTTAATAAAACGAGGATGTAGTTTATATTATTTTACTTTTAACGCTTGTTTAATTTTCCTTTTATTTATTGTATGTATAAAAAGGGCTGAAAAAACTTATATCTGAAATACATCAATATATATATTTCAAATAACTGTTCAGATTCATTATTTGAGGTCGTTTTTACTTTTTTATATATGTATTGGTTCTTGCTATGATTTTTTCCAGAGTCGCGCCCCTCAGGGAGAATGGACTCTGGGAATTTGTCCCTTCACCTCTCTTTCCTCTCGTCAGGCCTGTGTTTACTATTTATTTATTAGCATAAACTTGGGAAAAAATCTAGAATTTTTAAAATTTTCAAAGCGTTCCGCAAAACTTAGTTTGGGAAACGCTGCGCTAGATAACGGCACATCTATCTCTGCAGACTGTTTGCTTTAAGCACTTATAATCAGAGTTTCAAAATATTCGAATATATTTGTAAAGTTATAAAGAATAGAAAAATACGGTTTTAATAATGACTACAAGTTTATACTAAATATTATAATAACAATATAAAAATTCAAGACTATTTATTTTTACTTAAAAAATAATAGATATAGATTTTTAAGTACAGTTTCTTTTTAATTATCACTATTGCCAAAAGTACGCATTTAGTTGTTGTTGATGTGGGTTTTATTAAAGCCAGTAATATGTTGCAGCAATTACAATTCGGAATGGTAAAAAAATATGCTTTAGACGTAAATAAAATATTATTCGTATTTAATTACAAGAAATAAAGAATTCAATACCAAGCATTGAAAAAGTCCACAGCTGCATGATAGTTGCTAATAAATATGTGTAAATTCTGAAATTACGGAAATTACAAAGTATTTTATATTTATTACTTTAAATGCGATTGCTTGTTTATCAGCTTTTAGCTCTTATGACCAAGAATGTTATAAATATAAAGATCATCATTTCAGTAAACAAAAAAACGCACAATAAGCGTTTTTATTGTGTGTTTACTATATTTAGAAATTAATTTACTATATCTAGAAATTAGCAATTGCAAAATATTTTACTACAAATAGTTGGACAAATATTCGAATCAAAACAGTTCAAAATTCGTGATTCACACTCAGTGTCGCGTTATTAATTTCATATATTGTAGATAAAATGTACTTTTATCACATTTATTTCATAAATACCTCTTCGCCCCTATTTACCGGTTACTTTTTGCATATAAGCAACCCGACAATAAATAACTATTGCATGTGACGTGTATCGTCGTCGTTGTAAGATGACAAAGAACAATATATTCTGTATTTCTTAGTGTTATATAATTAGATTGTTAATGTAAAAAATATTTATTTGTATAATGCATTTGAATATTATTTTCCAAATACTAAATATGTCTCAAATATAATATTTTGAAATAAAAATCAAAAAATTAAATTATAAAACATTACAGATTTTAAGAAGAATCAAATCTTATAGTTATTTATATCACAATTTTAATAGAAATCTAATATATTTTCATCATAACTTATTAATATTGACTTTCCATAACTTTCAAGCACCGATTTATCGGTCATAATTAAAATATTAAATAATCATAAGTAATATGTTTATAAAGGAATTACTTTTTTAAAGTTTTGCCTATTTATTTTATATGAATTGTAAAAAAACTATATAATTCGTACTTTTTTAATGATAAATTTATAGATATATTTTCTGACTTAAAAAAACAAGGTCAGTTTGGTAATGAATAATTTATTACATAATTGCAAGTTGCTAACATTACTGTGATTGCCTTTTATTTGCAGAGTATCACTATTTTACCAGTTTGCTTTAAAATCATTTGACTTTCAACCCATATAAAAATCAATCATTTATAGCGCTCGTGTTGTACATCCTCACTGACATGTATTTTCCAAAACAAAGAGCAATTTTTCCTTCGTTCAAATGGTTTAAAAAGTAGGATGGATAGAAAGTTGTCATTTCTAAAAGACGACAGTTCATACTAAACGAGGCTATCCATCCTATAATTTTCACATAAATATTTAATAAGAAAAGAACCCCTTCTGTGGCAGCGATCATTCGGCTTTCTGACCACGCTGTCCCCCGACATACCCACAAATTACTGATAAAGGGAAATAACACGGACGGTTGCATGCAACGACATACTATGTAATGACACGTTATCGTATGAAGAAAAATTAAATTGTTTAAAACATGACATAGATTGCTACTATAATGGTGACCGGAACGAACGATCGTTTGATCAGAACATTGTGTTGAAATAAGGGGTGGTTTTAATTTTTACTATTCAATAATAATTTATATATAATATATATATTCTTTCATTCAATTTACTTTATAGATTTGTATACGATGAGCTTTTAAGAAATTCAACGCTATTTGTATCCCTAATTCATAAATAGAACATATCCTATATCGACAGATGACTGTTAAAGCACAATGCAAAAAGACCACAAAAAACACTGTTTATAATAGAAATATAATAGTTTAATTCTCGCGTTTTCAAACATAGGTTTGTTTAGATACAACACCTCAAAGGCAAAGTAAGTAAATCCAGGCTTTGTGTTGGATAACCAATGCGGGAATTAGTTTTGAGGATGTTGGAGTCTTTTCTAAGGAGCAGGTTTCGATTTGAATAAAATCTCATCTCAGTTGTCATATTTAAGTAACGACAATGTTTTTCTTATGTTGTTGCACACATAATAAGGACCAAACCGGTACATATAGAGATATCCGGTGACCACGCATTTGTGTTGAATTATATGTACAATTATGGACGCTAATGGTGCTACTTTGTATAAGAAATGAATTAAGTTTGATGCCGACTTTGATATCTTTCGGTTATGGCATTTAAATGTGTCATTTCAATACGTCGTTTGTCTATATGTAATATTTTGTTAAAAAAAGTAATGCTTTATATTAATGATACCTAATGGCTAAATGAAATAATAATATAATATATTAGCGTTTTCTTCATAATTAAACTAGAAGTTTCATTATAACACTTAGTAAAATATAATTAGTTTTACGTTATAAATTTGATAAAAATATTATAAATTTCTATGTTCTTAATACATTTTTTGACTTTGTATAAAACTATCTTGGTTTTGATTGAAAGTATTTAGTTAGTATCTTTCATAGGTTTCTTATTATACAATATATAATTACTAGCAGTTCATATTCTGTGTTTCTCTGGAATAAAAATTTAACTTGAGAGGTTCATTCCTATTATATTTATTACACACATAAATTTGAAAACAGTGCTTCAGAAAAAGTACAAGCAAATAACGCATTTTGATTTTTTTTTGGCGCTTTTTCAAAAGTAGCTTCTAGCAGCAAAATGATGTTATGTTCCTCAAGGTACTAGAGTGCAACTGAGCAAAGCTTACAAACGCTCTCACTTAATATCTTAAAAAAAATCAAATACATAAAATTGTGTTAATGATTCATAAGAGGTCTGGACTAACATTATACACCATGTTTGTATATTGTTATAAACATTTTAGAGCAAAATCAATACTGCCGATTCCGTTCAAAATTTTTACAAAATCACAGAGTTCACGATCGATTAATGGTTAGTAACTGTTAAAATAATCGGCACTTCCGCATAGTATTTTAGTACGAAATTTCCGCATAAGGGTAGGGGGATAATTGGCCGCATCATATACAATGTAAATTGCGACCGAGTGTGTGAGCTGCCATGTGTAAGGTGGTCGCTTTTGCTTGTGGACAATGTGAGCGATTTGATAGGTTTTTCGATGCCGCATCGGAAGTAATGATACAAATAACTAGGGACGAACGATCACAAAGTTTGCATAATACATATGTCGGTGTTTCGTGACGAAGGCACAGGTGTAGTTGGTTCACATCGGACACCCTGTTTCGCCTACGCAGATCGCTACCAAGACATAAACAAAACAATATTTCCACCGTTCCGTAACAATGATGCGTGAGTGAGGGGGGCTCGATCATACCAACAAATATTATATAGGTTGAATTGAAACATATAAATCAAATTTGTAACAAAAATCATGAATTAATAAAAATATTTTTTTTCTTATACCATGTAATCTTTGATCATGTGACAATTCGCATGGATCGCAAATGCGCAATATATTCGCAAAATCATAATCAAAAATTTTGTATTTTTATTTAAAATAAAATTATGGTAATTCTAATACATCACAACTTGTCATAACATAATTAAAAGGCTACTCAATTGCATCTATTATACTATCAATGGTTAACAATGAATAAATTATAATGCTAAAACATTTTAATTATGATATGTCACTGTATCGATCTAATTTGCCAGGGTGATTCACTTAAAGTCATTTTGTAGAAATCATATTGATTAGTTCAAACTTTTATTATCAATCTATTAAAAATACCGTCAAAAGATTCAAGTTACTTTTTCCTTTCGATTATCATTTGGAATGGTCATATCCATCTTGTTGGATCTTTTTCTACCGATTGTGTTGCGTTAAACAGGCCGGAATAATACCCCAAGGGCGACAGCAAAAGGGCCGCCTTCACCTCGTCATTCGAATTAAATCCTTTGCATTATCGTAAATAAATAAATCTGTCCCGGGACTGACCCAAGCCATCGTTTATAAGCTTCGTCGTGACGAGTTGTGACGAGCGACAATACCGAGAAGCGTCACGAAACGGACCAATGTTTAAGGACACCTTATTGTGTCTGTCTCGTTTCCTTTTGGAGCTTATGAATAAAAAATGTCATCCTTCCATCAGATACGTGTATAAAAAATTCGGGTCAACCATGAAGATTTTTATTATGAAAATCTTAGGATGGTGGTAATTTTTTACATTTTGAATGCCTAGATCCTAAAAAA
The DNA here is from genome assembly GCF_051122295.1 of Plectrocnemia conspersa. Lineage (NCBI taxonomy): Eukaryota > Metazoa > Arthropoda > Insecta > Trichoptera > Polycentropodidae > Plectrocnemia > Plectrocnemia conspersa. Next base: position 16,847,868 of record NW_028277176.1, read on the forward strand.
TGGAACATAAATATATAATTTTTTATCTCTAAAAACTGTCAATTTATAAAACGTTATACTGCTAAAGTACTTATCGTTATTTAATTTACAACCATATAAATTAGATTCGATAAATCACTTTAAAAATATATATTTTTTGATATTATATTTTATAATGTATTGTCATAATTATACATAGAGAATAATATGTATCTAAAGCTCAATTAAACCCGCGATTGTGAAACGGTGGTGCGAAACAATGAAACAGAAGCAAATTAGAAGGAGCATTAAATTCGAAGAAAAGAAGAAATACACATCCACACAACAATTATGGTTATTAGAGTGGAATAAAGAAGCGAATTCAAAGGGGCCAAACAAATACGATATTCGGGTCGGCGTAATTAAACGCCTACTTGCCGGCCGCTTATTAAACCTACGATTTCACGACGTGAACCAATCTAACCTGTCATACGAACGGTGAAAAGACAATTATAAATATTTTATACACACATACATAGAAGTTTTAACAATCGTCTTATTTGAATAACACAACATGTGATCGTGACACGATCGGATAGCGCGTGTAATTGCAAAATGGTAACTTCAAGGATCAAAATAATCAAGATAACAGATATGAATTTCTATGACCTACTCATATCCAAGATCCTATTTCAGAAATGGCTAACCTTTTTATAAAATCGTGCCAAATTTAAAAATTAAATTTATTTCTTAAAAATAATAACTGGTTGTAATTAAATAATTTATCAAACAGAAAAAAAAATATTACTAATCTGACCTGTCAAGTTATAATACAGATTTCCCCAATGTATCATGATGGGCATTATACAAACAATAACAAACATTAAAAAAATAAAAAATATGGTGCACACCTAAAATATAATTAAGCTTTTTAATTGATGATAATATATTACAAAAAATCTTTAGAAGCATTGGAATCGTTAATAATCCATAAGTATAACATGCAAATCGTTTAATTAATCAGTGCGATGAAGCATGTTAGTATTCGCGAATGAAATTTGATGCTGAAAATTTATTTATGAAATAGTTTCAGAATAATAAATTTAAAATACCAAACTATTTATAAATAAACCCACGTTCTATGAAGTACGAAATTTGAGTAAAATACAAATGTGGCACAAAATATTGTTTTAAGACATAAATAAATAACTCTCAGATAGTATATTATTTAACACAATACAACCAACAGTGAAGTTTATATAATAAGAACATGGGACATAATTATTAAGAATTTCTCTTTCTGAATTATAAATAAAATAATTACTAAACTAAGCTAAACGTTTTCAAGGAAAATCACAGTTTGTCAAATGATTGCGATATTGTATGATTTATTAATAAACTGTATCATTAATTTTAAGTATCCAATTCGAACAACAGTATATTTATTAAGTTAAATTCACATCCTTTTTTCAATCCCCTTCATAATATTATATAAAAAAAAATATTTTTTAATTGAATAAGATAACCATCTATTTATTTTTGCACAACTCTTATATTAGTTCACCTGTTTTAAATTAAAATATTTTTTTTACATATGACTTCCTTTCCCAACGTCACGTTAAACACATGGGATTTTTAATGTTATATTAGAATCAACAATCGATACAATTACTTTTGCCATCTGCGAATTGCGAGAACGCGTCTTGAGAACGAGCCCTTGACGCCCTTGCTATACTTGAATTTAATCCGGCCGGTTAAATACACGAGTGCTCTTCTGAAAGCTCTCGATCTAATCCGAAAAGGTATTATTGCATTGTGAGAAATTATTTTAGTTTTTTTGCGACGATCGCGCAATTATTACGAGGCGTTTGACTGTTAAAAACGTGTTAAGAATTACCTTAACAAAAAAAAAATCTCGATTAAAAAAAGTTTACGTAAACGGATGAATAAATATTGTTGCAGATCATTTTACATAATTATTTAATTAGTTTTAAAATATAGCTATATAATTCAAGTAGCGGAAATCGTTGAAATTTTAAATTTCATTTGAGCGAAATATAAATAATGTATAATATGTAATTACGATCTTTATAGACAGACGCGTGATTAAATTACATATTAATGTGTTTAATTATATTATAAAGATATTATGTAATATATTTTAACACATCATCATACTAAAGAATAAATAATAGATAATATTTGAAAATATCTGATTAAAAGGTTCAAAGTAATATATATTGCATATTTTAAATAAAGACAATTTTCTTTTATACTACCTAGATAAAGTTCCAATAAAAAAATGTTTTTTATTTATTCTTATTTATAAAATCCCATAAATACATCCAAATAATTTCAATTTAATTACCCTTAAATTTTTTGTCTTGTTAATTATTTAATCTAAGGGAGAAAATTATAGTTATCGCAAGCTCAAGTCTTTCTTCATAAGTTTATTTAAGTACAATTCAATGTTTTTTAATATAAAAATAATATGATGCTCTCAAAAGTGACCTGATAAATAACATAGTTGGTTGTTTCTTATTTACCATATATACCTATATGTAGTTTATAAAAAATATTTTATTACTTATTTATTTATTACTTATTCACCTATATGTAGTTTATAAAAAATGCCCCTTTGCGCTGTATTTATATCAAATCAACTATCGTCATTCACATATACTGTTATTTTTCTCATTGCTTCTATCACATTCATACAATTCTAACCACCATTTTTGCACAATCATCAAATTAAGCATTTTTTAGAATCACAAAGAAAAAAATATTATTTTTAATATGGTAATTTCATAGGTTTCTACAATTTCAGCCGCCGTCATGTGTCGGTCTTGCTTCGCTTATGAAAAGCTCACCAGCTATTGTTGTTTGAGCAATTATATGAAAAGGCATAAGAAAAGCGTTTTCCCAGCCATCGCCGATGGCTGTCATGAATCATGACTAAGGCGTTTCGCTCAATGGCGTCTGCACCCGAGTAATTGCTGTGTGTTCTCTCGCCCCCATTATAACACCACAATAATCCGAACAAAACGTGGAAATATAATTACGGTTTGAATACAAAAAGTGATAGAACACTATTTATTTAAACCAATTAGTTGGTGTTCGAATCCGCCGCTCGTAACCGAATCTTGCCAACAAAACATTTTTAATGCGCACAATGGGCTTCGGGGTTAGCGGCCGCGTGTTCTCAAACCGCTACTGGTTTTATTACTCCATTATACTAGCAAAAGGTTAATACAAAGTAAACTATTTCATAAATATAGCTTCAAAAAATCTTTATTATATTTCATTACTAACTTAATTTTAAATTCAAGCTCTACCAACATGGATTTTAATTTGCTCTGACGCCCACGTATCAATATTTAAGAAACGTCATATTAAAATTGAAGTTTTCAATTATTATGATTTTAAGCAAAATATAGGATCGCGTTACTTTTACTAGATTTAGTGTGGACTCTAATACTTACATAATAAACATTGAACATCTACTTTTAAATAAATAATTGGGCTATTGGGTTTTATTAAAAAGGCTTAAACTTGCGAATGTAGAATATCTTTATTGCATTTAGTACATTATAGCACATACAAAAAATAAACTAAGAAAATAGCCATTTTATTGATAATTTTGTACAAACATTGTGTAATGTCTTCAGTATAATTAACCTTTCAAAAACGGGTCATACGTTTTTCAATTGTTAATTATTAGTACCAGTCCTGGTAATATATTGAATTTTTTTTCTTATTATTTTTTAGTAAAACAAAGCTTCAAATATTTTTTTAAATTTTATAAACTATCGCCATTGTTTCATTTAAAGTCGTATTTTCAGTAAATATATTTTAAAAATTAACGAAAGCGTTCCAAGCCTTTCAAATTGATTGCGAATTATGTATATACATATGTTTATCTTATTGTATATAGTACATTTATCAATGAACTATATACAATATTGTAAGTTGAATTGAAATTTAAAACAAAATATGCAAAATATTAGGGTAAAGAAAAATATTGTTTACATAAGTTGGTGGTAGAAAAGAGTATTAATTTCATGATTTTTTTCTTCAGTATACTAGCAAATTTATAAGTAATCCATCAGCTATAAATATTTTTATGTATAAATTTTAATATATATTTGTCATATCTTGACTGTTTAAATTAACTTTCTTATATTTTTAACGATAATTTTTCTTTGCTACATAATTTTTATTTTTCCTGAAAAACTAAATAGAATTAATTGTCTTAGGTATTATATATACTATAAAATTGTTGTTTTAATTAAATTTTTTATTTTAATATTTAAAGTTTTATTACCATACTTATACATATAAACATGTATTATTAATTAGCATAATTACAATAAAATCTTTGAATTATAACAACAACTAGATGACTTAAAAAATGTATCAATTGCAGACGTAGCCATAAAAAATAAATGGATTCAATATTCAATCCATTTCGTTTCAAAATGGGGGGATAGCTATTCAAAAAATAGTAAGATTGCAATTTTATTTTTAAAAAATCTAAAAAATAGATTAAAAATGTTGAATATTAAATATATTTTGTATATACATGTGTAAAAAAACGCTATTTTGTTTTAAAATGGCGACTATAAAAAAATGGTTAAAAAAAATGATACAGCAAAAATTAAAGTGGACCAAAACATTTTTATAGTATGTGAGATTTAACAAATTTTGTGAAAACAATAACTGCTGTAGTTACATAAAATTTCCATAAATTTAAAACAAAAATTAAACTTATATATGTATATCTCAAAGTTCGTAATCAAGCTTGATCCATCATCTGGTTTTAAGATAACGTCTACCTAAAAAAATAAATACTTCGTAATTCCGAAAATTTTATATAATAGGTATTTAAAAAATGAAATACACATTTTTTTACATTATTTTATAAACAAAAGTCTACATAATTCTTTGCTGAACGGAATATTTACGAATATAACAGTTTAATAATACCTAAGTTGTGAACATAAAATTGCAACAAGTATTAAATATTGTAACATATTACAATCTATAATTTTTGTATTAAGGGTCATAGCATTATATTATTAAATTAACCACAAATCGCATTTTGCCACAAATTTTTAGATATTTTACTTTCATCTAGCATTTTCTGTGAAAAATTTCCTAGATATTTAATTTACGTACAAAATTTTAGTATCATTCTATTATTTTCTTTTTATTTGATTAGGACTAAAAATGAGATGATTTATTAAATTAAACTGCTATTATATTTTATAAATGTCGGGAGCTTAAATTTCTTGTATTTTTTTTTCTAATAACTATTTTATTGATCCAAGTAACCAAAACTTTTTTTAAGTATTATTTATATATACTTATTTAATTCAAATAAAGATTTTGGTTGCACAAAGAAAGTACCTTAATTAAATTTACAAAAAATACAATTATATTTTAGATTCGCCTATCAACTTATTGATATTTTTTAAAATGTCGTTTGTCTCTAAATTCCGGTTTGATATTTTATCTAAACGCTTTAACATTTGCTTAGTAAATCAAAATATTTTTTTAATTATTTCTATTTATTGTTCAAGCAATTAATGCAAGGGAATGTTAATTTAAATTTCTTAAATTCGCGACTTATATTATTATGCTTTTTATTACGGCTTTCAATGTATTAATCAAATCAATTAATTAAAAGTGTAATATAATGAATGTACGAAGTTTCACTACTGATTAGTGATTTAGTGGCAATAAATTTCCAGTTACATTTTCTAGTTTATTTAATTTCTTAATTTACTTAACATTTGAGAATCTGAGTTTCACGCAAAGACCGCAGTGGTAGGGTTAGTAGGTGTGACTTTCGCATCGTGCAGCCCCGTAATCAAAAAATGACAATTATTGTGTGTGAAAATTATAGGTTATGTTGCCGACGACGTATGCAGCACAATGGACGTCTTTGTGTATGTTGGCCAAGTCGGTTGCATAAATAATTTATTATAAAAAATCCGCTATATAATCACTGATGACTTTAAGCTCATTCTAATTTTATTAATCTATAAATATTAAATTAATTGCTTTAAGCTTATTTTAAATTTATGTTTTACAAATATTTAGTTTTATAGAGTAGTTCATATTAGTATCTAGCTAATATTTGATCAAGTTTCACTGTATTTGATCAAATTTCACTGTAATTAATTTCAGGATAAAAAAGTTCAGATTACAGTGTCGTCATTTTCGACGCTTCTTGGTTTGATTTTGCCGACTTAGTCGGCGGCTTCTAAGCCTATTTTTTTGTGTGTGTATATCAAACAAATTAGTAGCAACTTTCGTGATGTTTGGTGGATGATGTGGACTTTGCTGACAATTTCATTACAGGGCCAGCTCACCGCTCAAATTATGAAAAGCTTTGATTTGACCGATGCCGACGGCCTCTCATTATTCGACACAAATGCCGAAACACCACTCGTAATTAGATTTCTATTGACTTGTTGTCGATAATGAGTTTTTTATTAAATAAAAAATTGGGGCATACGAACAGAAAATATTTTATTATTGTATACCAAGCTCAAAAAAGAAACATATTTATGACGACTAATTGCACGTAATTATTTACACTTTCTAAAATTCTTTGTGTGCAGACAAACAATTTGCATGTCAGACATCAATCAGAAAAACCCACATATAACGTTTGTAATTAATTATACTTATAAATAAATCCTAAAAAATAGTATTTAAAAATTTCTAAATTTACACAACATAAATTATTATTTTTATTATATGTACATTCATATAACAATGTACTATATAACAATGACAATGTATAATGTAACACAACCAGTATTTCATATAAATATGTTTAGGGAACGGTAGCTGCATTTTTACATCGCTATATAATAAAGTGATCGAATTACAAACAGATAAGAATCTGCGCTGGTTGTTTGTCGCAGTAGCGTCCAATTTATATTTTTTGTAAATTATTTCGCAGAGTATCCAGATAAATGTTCAATCAAATTTTAACATGTAGGTTAAGTGTTTAATTGCCCTCTGCCGACGCTATATAAATTTATTTAGTTTGTCGGTTAATTGATTAATTCGCTGTTCAATTGATTGTTTTGTTTGGACGCTTTTTTTAAGCATCGCCATAGAATCACTATTTCGGTTAAAATGCCATAAAATAAATCGATTCCAGTAATAAAATCAATTTTATCAATAGATCAAACACTACATCAAGAAACTACCTATACTTTTCAGATACTAAATATATTTAAATAATACAATTTTAGCATTATTAAAATAAAAAATATATTTGCCTAAAATGTGTATTTTATTTTGAAACTAATTATGTTTTTAAAAATTTGTTGAAAAATATTTTTTACTAGTTCAACTTGGTAGTTAAAAAAATAATTTATTGAAAATATAAATTTATAATAATAACTTAAAGCAATTTTAATATGTTTTGGAAATATGTTTCAAAATATAAAAATTGTCTTTATTCAAAGTATCAATAAAACCATAGAGCAATATTTTTGCCAAACACACTTTATTTTATTAAATAAAAACTTTAATAATAATCAGGAACTTCTCCATACGTTAAATATATATCAGAGTTAAAAATTTTTTAGAAAGATTTATTATTATAGATTATTTTGTGTATTAGCAATAAATATTTTTATTAAGCGATAATAATCTATTTTAAAGGTAAATTTTATATTCTCCAAGTCATGTCTTTAGCTTCTTTCAATAACATTTTTTATATTTATATTTATATTATTTTATATTTGGCATGCATATATCATGTCCTTAGCTTATTTTAATAACAGAATTTTATATTTATACCTATATTATTTTATATTTGGCAAATGAAGGTATATGATTATTTTTAACCCATCACCCAACGTCCCTTTTTAGCGACATTCTAATGAGCTCGTATCAGCCACTTTAAAAAAGTTTGATCCACGAAAACAAACAATGCCGCAGGGCCATCTTCGCATTGAAACGCGTCAGTTGTGCATGTGATATATTTTAGTGGTACATTGTATACATTGTGCATTAGCCATCTTTGTGTTTCCCACACAAAACGCTCCACTTTCCCCCTCGTGCGTATAATAAAATCGTTGCTATTTTCTAGATTTAGATTAGAGCTAGCATTCAAACAACATTGTAACAACAAACTAGACACAATGAGGGACAAGCCCCGGCCGAAAATAAAGTGTCCGGTTACGTTTAGCTTAGATTATCTGAACTACATACAGAGACAATGGCGCGCCCTTATCTCGCTCGATACACCCAATTTCATTCAATATATAAATGTGGATGGAAAAAATGCCAATTTGTAACGGAATTTATCATGCAAAAATAACAAACGCGACATTTGATACGCTGCGTGCATGCGAGTGCATAATGCGAGTGCCATTTCAGGAATTTTAGGTATTTTTTTATAAAAAATAGCGATGTTGCTTTCCATGAAAAATATTTGATTATTTTGATATTTATGATAATATTAAAAATAAAATAAAATAACTTTATTTTGAGTCTTTCAATGGACATTTAAAAAAATAAAATAAATATGCATTCAGCATTTATTCAGTTTGTTGTATTTTTTCTAAGATACTATTTCCTTAGTATAGATAGATTCCAAAAATCTATTTTAAATCATATAAAATTCCGCTCGGCAAAGACCGCAAGAAATAAGTTGACTTGTGTGTATTAAAGTGTGGTAAAAAATAATTTATTGTATCCATTATAGAACATATGTGAATAAGATATCGAATCAAGCTGGCTAATATGTATAGTTGAAATATTTACAAGGTCTATTTTAATAACAAATACATGGCAATACAATTAACCCTTTTAGTGCCAAGGAAAATTAGGCGGTGTATGCAAAAAATGCCAAGTACTTTTTGGCAAGTATAAATGATATTTTAAAAAAATATTTCTGAAAACTATTATTTTTTTGTGTGCACTACTTTTTATTACTGGAACAAAATAAAATACAGTTTATAGTTTATACAAGTGAGTGTACAAAAAATATATCATAATTTTACAAAGAAAAAAATACAACACCTAGCAGCATTCATGTCGTAGATATACGGACATCAATGTTCTTACGGCATTCAAATAGTTAAAACTTTAGCAGTTACGGTTTTTGAGTATACAATTCTCAAAATCAGTTAAATTCTATATAAATGAAATTTTTACAATTAATTTTATCAAATAATAAAGCGTTTTTAATAGAAGATTTTTTAACTATATTACGATTTTCTAGAACCGAAAACATTTTGAAAAAAGATTGATTAACGAACTTAACTGAGATATTGACGAGATCAACTTTTCAGGAAATTTTTATAGAAATCTTAATAAAACTACCGCAGTTAAATCTTAAATATATTTATGTACATACATATATATAATATATAGTTTAATTGACGATGTTTTTAAGATCATCTGGTTTTTGAAAGTTACGAAACGAGACCATCTACAATATGAAATATTTTTATCGAAATTTTCTTAATATCAGGCAATAGTTTTTCTCTAATTCCTATATAAAATCTAAGAGTAATTTAATTTTATCTTATATTTTTGTCATAAAAAGTTCAAACTTGTTACGCAGTCTTCAAATATTCATTATATTCCATAAATCATATATCTAATAAATTTACAACATAAAATAAAATTCGCTAGAATATTCAATAAATATCATAATTGATATATTGATTTTTTAATCGTATTCCAAACGTCACATTAGGCACTGTGATAAATCATTTGATTTATATTTAATTTATTCAGTCATATTTCGCATAACTACCATGAAATGTGTTCGAACTTATATACATATTAGTATTGAAAATAGAAAAAAGAACATGTAGCATGTATGTAAATAAATCTCAATTCATATATTTAAAAATAGAAAAATAAAAAAACAGATACACAATTGGCAATAAATCTCAGACTGCTCTTCTACTGTTGTAACACATTTCTTTCTTATAGCTAACCGTAACCCATCTGCTCTATTAGTCACAGTGTTCACACCCCAACTTAATATGTAATAACTTTATCAACGCGATACATATACTGGCCCCTACGATGCAGGAGTACTAAACATTTAAATCGGTATATATTAAACTTATATGTATATAATACATTATTTAATTATTTTTTTAATTATATCTACTGATGACATTCTAATGAAAAAGTAGTTAAGATAACTCGATATTTATTTAAAGAAGATACATATATTTTATATAGGGTTGGCAACCCCTGTGTGACCCAGTGTCTGTACATATCCTGTAAGTGTTGTAACAATGAAAACCTTGTATGAAATATGATTTGTTGGCGGCCATATTGGGGGTTATACGCAAGGGTGCGGTTTCCCCATATGGCCGTGACAAAACTGTGTCACCCGCTCGCCCCCAGATCCCCACTTTTTGCAAAATATATTTGTTGCACAACCGATAATAATATCTTACAGTGGCGTCATTCAATAAAATATATTTTACAAAATAAAAAAACATTTTTGTGAATATATTATATTTATAACAATAATTTATGTAGTATATTAAATTATCTAGAAGATCATATGTATAAAGAAACATTATTTATTTATATACAAATACTTAAAAAATATTTAGATCGACTAATTTAAAAAAAATGCATCTTTATTTTTTGCAAAAGTAGAAGCATATTTATATAAATGTTTATTTGCTTTTAAAAAATTAAGAAATTCTAGTAAATTCTATTACAAATATTATTTTAATATTTATCGGGACGCCACTGATAATAAGCCGTATATTTTTGTAAATACGAGAACAAGGCTTGTCAAATGAAAGCGTTGTACGATTAAGTCAGGGGTCGCAAATGCCTTAATGTCGGTCTGCTATAATACCATAATACCCAATGCACTGAGGACTATTCCCCAAAGGGCCAATCGTATGAATTCACAAAACCAAGTGTAATGCGAGTTTTAATTGAAATAATTTAATTGCAAAACACCATTTACTATAACTTGGTAATGGTTATTGGAAAAAACATAAATGAAAATGTATTTTAATTTTAATTACATATATTATATATATATCAGAAATAGTACATCACTTTTTTTTTTCAAGTTTCAAATAATACAATTTAACCTTATATATAATTTATAAAAGCATAAGATTGTTTCATCAAATACGCGGGCCACGTTCTAAAAACCACTAATTTTAACCCTTTCGCTACGGTTAACAAAATGGCGCAATGAAAAGGCGCTCGCTCTGCATCCGCACGAATTCATAAATAAATATTACATAAAACATTTATAAATATTTGTTGGTACTGTTTTGCTCGGTTAGGGTAGGCGATGCCCCTCTCCCTTTTCAGATATTTTATGTATGAGAACTAAGCGATGAACATAATGTTTGTACAATATTGAACGTGTGATGTTTGCCATCCGGATTTGCGCCAAATCAACGGACATTTAATTCAATATTTTTTTTTTTGTTTGTATTCTGATTTTATATACAAATACATATACGTGTATGTTGCAGATAATGTGTTGAATGAAGCAGTTCTCAGATTATGTAAAAGCTATCTTGATTCAGTCTCTTATCTGCAATATATTTCATTGCAGAATTTACATTATAACTTAAAAGCCATTTTCGCTATGTCATCATAATTTTATGACCAATTAAATTACTTCTATAGTGTCTGACACCTATTTTTATAATCAATACTTTATTTATATTTATTTAATATTTATTCAATCTAATAATTCCAAATATTTCATAAAAGTCTTAATATTGTGTAATGAACTATTAACATTATTGAATATTAAAATAACAATCAAACACAAAACTGCTTAGTTGAAAATAGAATAGCTAAATAAAACAAAATATATATATAAGCCTTTTATATTATATCATAGTATATGACCTACTAAAATAACATAAAGTAAGCCCTGAATTTTCTCAAAAATAGGTTTATGCTCTGACCGATTCATATAGTTTTTACATATGTATATACATATGTGATGTATGCATGACCTAGTTTTATTTTAATTTATCATCACAATATTTATCATTTATTAATATAAAGTATGTTTTGAAAACATAGCAGAAATATTTTGTTCTATAAACATACAGATACTTTTGAGTCTTAATCCATAGCTTTGGATGAAATCACTGATGTTACAGATACAACATTTAGGAATTTACAATGAATTTAATATTACAAAAAAAACTAGCTTCCTTCTATATTTTAAACTATGTTTCCACATTAAAGAAAAAAATACTAAGACTAATTTGTACTAATACATTGACACATATATAATGGATATGTGTGTATTTGTAAATATTCACGCAAGCATGTAACCTCATAGCGTTATTTGTGAAGTAGATTTATGATCGCAGCTCCGGGGACCCATTGTTGGGTATTTGGTTTGCGCCCCGAATTTGTTGTAATAATTTATAAAAATATTTATTCGTTATTTATGGCGTTTCCGAACGCGTAGCGAAAATAAAGACGGGGCAAATGGAATTGTTACACTTTGACACACGCATAAAAAAATCGTGTTCGACTCGAAATACCGCGGGGTGTAGACAATGGAGGGTTAAAATGGCGGCCGTAGAAAATTACGGTCCATTCAACACGGTTTTGTGTATTTGCATTTTTTTTCGGTGATGTCTCAATATTATTTTTCATATCACAAAGCATATAGTTCGCGATTCGACATGCCCGTGCGAAAGGCATACACATGCGTAACTTTTCAGCTGCTCGATTGTGCTCGTATAAATAACAACTTTATGGTTGCACGATTTTTTGCGCCATAACATTTGATGGAATATACATAAAAACATAGTAATCGTGCTGATTTCATAACTGTTAATTACATAATAAGAAACATAATTGCAGTGCGATTAACGGGAATGGTTTGAAGAATTTATTTGAATAGATTAGTTGCAAAATATATTTTTTGCAATTTGATGATTGAGAAATGAAAAAATCAAATATCTCACATATACTAAATCGAATATCTAGAATCAATATCAAATATATCAGTTCTATGATTTCTCTACTAAAGCAAATAAGCATTTTTGTTAGAATTCGCTTTTGGTTATCTCGCTTATTTTTTATTGTAGGTTTGTCAAAACAGAGTTACTTCAGTAAATATGTTTATATTCTTATGTATAGCAAGGGTTATTATTAAAGACTATTTTTAAATTTTTTATTAATAAAAAGGTAAAAATCGACTTCAAATAATGAATCTGAACCACAACAGCTGTTTGAGATGTACCTATGTACAGATCAGTGGCATGCGATCCATACATGCGGTAGATTCAAAACGTCAACAGCATGCACGGTTGATGGCGAGCGACTCAGCCGTTACATGTGCTTGTGTTTATAGTCGATCAACCGTGCATGCGGGTTGACGTTTTGAATCTACCGCATGTATGGAAGGCACGCCACTGGTATGTACTTCAGGTATATGGTTCTTCAGCTCTTTTTGTACATACAAGAAATAAAAGGTGCGGAACATTGCCTTCAAAAGCACCCACTTTCTAGGTAGTACTACTTTCAAAATAAACATTATTATTCAAAGAGACATTGTAGTATTTTGACGCGGCTCCATTTGTGCTAAAATTGTTTTGTGAATTATTGTTGACTTTGTTGCTTTTTGACCGTTTAAAAAAATATTAGACATGAGAGGAAATATTCAAAGAATGCAAATTAATAGCAATAAATTTTAATATTCGATCTGAATTTTCAGATCGGATTCTATAGCTGCGACGGCGTGATTTTATTGCTTTTAACGTGGATTTTCGACTTCTGAGAAATGATAATTGATTTTTGGCTCTACAATTGGTCAAAATTTGGTATATATGTGCTTTATTTGATTTTCACTCGTTTTATTGTTATGAAAAGTCTTAATATAAACGCTTGGTAATTTGGTAATTTAGCGTCTTTACTGCGATGACACGATTTTATTGGTTTCGCCCTGGACTGAAAATTCACTATATGGCAACACTGAGCAGTTAATAAAATTATCAAATTCATATTATGAGTAGATATATTTTATAATTTTTAACGCCTAATTAAAATATTTCGCATAAAATATGATTTCAGAAAATATGTCGCAACGATGGCTGATTTTTATATTTATTTGTAGCATAGAAAATGTTAACTCTTACCTATCTCTTTTCTTTAACTGTAAATTATTTACAATTTCATTTCGATAAGCAAAATATTTTTGTAATTATATGTATTTATTTATAGTTTATTATTTAATATTCAAATTTGATTCTATTAAGGGAATCAAACAGTCCCTTTGGTTATAAATATATGCTTTATCGATAACCTATTACAGCTACAATTATATTACACATACATATATATATATATTTGATTTTAATTATTGTATCAAATTATTACAGTAAAATTATAATTATAAAGCAATTAAGCTAAAGCTTTTTACATAGCAAAAATATTAGTGTTCAAACCGTACAATTCGCTTATCCACCGATTGTTCGTGTCTTATCCATGCGATGTTTAGAGTTTATTTTTGTTTAGCCCAAGAATGACCACAATGTTAGAATGCCACCCAAGTTTTGGTAATTAGACTTTACCACTCCACAGTCCATTGTGAGGTTTAATCCAAAAAGCGAGCGGCAAAATAACGACAGACCCTTTGTGCGCTGTCAGCGAGAGATGATTGAAAATGTAAATATTCGTCGTGGTGGACAAGAGCAAAAAAAAAAGGTTATTGTCAGGATGTATGTGTATATGGATATAACATCTTTATTTTCTTTCGCTCGGCTCAACCCGATTCCTTTGACCTAATCTCCTTATGGAAACGGCGAAAGGACAAATCGGCAAGTCTTTTGACCGCCGGTTATTATTGTCGCCGTCCTTTCTGTCCGGGTCCTGACAATCCTGACAATTGGTCACGGATTGCGAATCATTATTATTTCGATACACAATCGATGAAAGCTGTTTATTTGATCAATAAGACGCTTTTCTTCGAGCGGGTATCAAAAACGGCGTTTCTATTTTGTATGCATAAGAATGAATAAAATATGTAAACATTATTTTTTATTTTGATTTTATTATATTATTTATCTGTGCAGAATTTGTATTAAAATAAATATTATCGAACATTTAATATTAACGGTTCAAATATCATATGAAACAGTCATTTCAATGAACTAGAACAATTATACACAATATACTACAATTTCAATGGATAGCCTGAATTAAGGTGATTCTAGATTTTTCATCTCTTACTTATTAATATCAGGTTGAATAAATAATCAATTAAAATAAGCTTATTTTACTCCGACTTAAAGCTTGTTATTCATTGTTAATGCATATTTATAAATTGATTTATAAATTCTCAGATCTGTAAATTGTTAAAATTCAATTTTCTTATCGAAAAATAATTAATGTTACATATTTATCACTTCGATAAAATTCAAGTAACCCCACATGCAGTAGGTAATAGATACGAGACACAATCACCCAAACCACACATGTGCTCACTTCAGCGTTGAAAGTTTTGTCGTATTTCTACATAGGTGGCTTTCGGCGGGCCCTTTGATTATCCGCTTGGAAATTGCCGAAGAGAATTTTGACTATTTGCTTCAAATATTGTAGCAAAAACTAGAAAGGGTTCGATGAGCAAAAAATAAACACGACATGGATATACGACCAATATGAATAATTAGCAACGCCCGTCAGCGACCCTTTAACATCTCAACTTTCAATTACTGCATTATATTTATTATATACATGTATTTAAAAAAATATTTTATTTTATGCACTTATATTATTTGTGAAAATGATTTATTATTGATTTATTTTTTTCACGTCGAAAGCTTTCGAAATGATGAAAAGCTCGATTTTCACGCATCGTCGCAAATGGCGGCATTAACACGGAATATGTTATTCAAAATAGACCAAATGTCGCTAAAAGTGTTTACAATGTTTGATGCTGTATTCGAAGTATGCCAAAGGATCAATCAACTCAAGTGTGTCATGAGCAGGCGTACTAAACGTTTTCATGTATCATAAATAATAAGCAAATAGCTTAGCATTGATTAAGTATATTTAATAATAACTTTATTACCTGCAAATGTATTAACACAATCATACGCATCTATGATAATATTTTTGCACTTATAAAAATGAACTTGAGTAACTCTTTATTTTTTTTTAATTGTATTGTTCCCAAAAAATATTCCTAATAAATTTAGTAAGTCGCAAAACTATATGGCGCAAGGGTGCATTTTCAAATGTGAGTAATATATTTTTATAAATATTTTTTTAATAAATTCCTGAAAATTTTGTTTTTTTGATGTTAAAATAACAATCAACATACATAAATGTTTACTTAAATACATTTTCTATCAAAGTTTAATAGTGTATCTCTCGTCCTTGGCCGGCCGTCTTCCGCCTCATTCAGGACATCCTCCAGATAGGACCCCCAATAGCGTCCTTAGCTTTTCGAGTTGCCTCTACAGGACGAATCTCTCCCCAATAGGTCTTAAAACACCGGCTAAATTTGGTGTTAAATTCCAAATTGGATCATACGCAATTTTTTTCGTAAGAAAATTTGGCGGTTACTAGTGCACACCATGGCGCAGTTTCATACTTGGGTGCTAGACAGCAATAAGCACCATTACAGTTAACGTATTAAAAACACATTAAAAATAGCCAAAAATAATTTCAAAAATATGTGTATCATTTTTTAAACCTACACAATAAACTATGTTTATAAATATTTTTTAAACATATACAATAAACTAATCTGATTTTTTAAATATAAATACATATTTAAAAAATCCGATAAGTTTTACCATTGTAAATATTTAATTTGAAGACTGGTTGCTTATACCTGACTCTACAATAACAAATATATTATGTTAGATTTGCGGGAATGGGGAAGAGTCTCATGCGTGGCTAATTAAGACACGTTGCCACCCAAATTGTGTAGGTAAAGGATCTGTTTGTGCAGAAACACATTCATGGCCGTGTTAATTCACGGCAATGTGTGCGGGACCTTTATAATTCGTCAATGGTTCTAAACATGTATATGTACATACATTTAAATATACATAATAGTAATTTCTAAAATGTCGATATTATTTATCTATGTATCTATAAATTTCAATAAGACATCAAAGGACGAATGCCACCTACGATTTATGAAAAAATATTTGTCAATGACTCGACTTTTCGATGTTATAACAAATCACAGTTAACGCGGCGTTCAAATTTTACGGATCGACGATCATATCCGAAACGTCACTTTGAAACGTCTGGCAATTACGACGAGATTTATTGAGTAAGATTTTTAAAATCTTATCTCCAGCCAGATTGGGAATTGAACGCAGCATCTCGAAATGCACTTTGTCTGGTGGTTGGTAAAGGACGCATCAAGGAGTTTCTCAGTTTATCGTCGGCGTGTTCGTTTAACAACGGTGTTGAGTGAATTATGACTGTCTTCGGTATTGGATGCCACCATTATTATATTTATATGTGATGTCATCACTCTATTTTAATTATTATTTGATAAGTCAATTAAATCTTTACAGTTTGATTGGGCTATGAAAATATTTAAAACTTAAATTTTTTTTGGATAGTAAATTGATTTTAAAATATATTGCTCACAAAGCTTTTAATATTTTAATGATGTAGTTATTTTTGCCATGATTTTTATTAAAACCTACTGATCGATAAAATACACCGTTTTAAATCAACAGGATTGTTATATATCCTTTCGTTCAATGTATTACTATTTCTATACAGACTTGAGTTATAAATTGCATATTTAAAAATATTATTAAATTTACTTATATATGTATATTTATATTATTTTAGTATTTACTAAAAAATAATTCAGTAAACCTTGAACTATTAAAAAAATACCTATTAAAAAAATATGTTATAAAACCGAAACATAATAAGTACAGGCTTTTTATACAACGTTTTAAAAAACACAATAAAAAATGATATGGCAAATTTTCCGCACCCGACACAATCGAAACTATTGAATTACTAAAAAAGCGAATCCGACACTTCTCCTATACATCCATATTATACTATCTCATTCTTTTTTTAAAGGCGGCTCTTTTTTCTGCGCTGGCCACCCCTGGCGGCAGGGGTGGTCCAGACGCGGCCCAAGAACACTCACGCCACTTATTTCTACTCTCAAAAAAATCTTATCGATATCTTGTTTACACAAACAGGGTAGGTTGCGGAATACGGCAGTCGCTCATTATGGAAAGGCGGCGCCCTTTTATAAAAGGACGCCCTCGACCGGACACGAAGGATTTTCGGGATTTGCCAAAGGTTTGTTAAATTTAAAATATCGGCACAAGAAGACTCAAACGTAAACAATGTCACACACGGGTGATTTTAAAATAACACCGCCCCGAACAATATAATAATGCATGTGTGTGGATTTTTTTATTATAGAATTAACTGTGGTATTAAAAATGGACGATTAACATTTTGAGTGTATGAGATCAAAAAATTCCATACAAACATGAAATTATATATTTTTAATTTATATAATAAGAAATTTACTGAAATCCATACGGGATTTTAAAACTATTTTGCTTACAGTAAAAAGTAGCATTTTGTATTGACTTGAACGTTGTTTCCAATTGAAAACTCTATTTTTAAATAAAATATTTTACAGTAAATAGTACAGAAATGAGATAGTATTTGAGTACATTTTTATTGATAATACGACGTAAGTTTTGCAAATATTTAAGAATTTATTTTTGGTGACGATGTCGTGAATTGTTTACTCAAGTGTTGTCATGTTAATATAAATTACTAATGTTAAACATGTCAAATGAATAATCACCATCTAATTATTATTAGCTAACCTTGAAAGTATTTTTGTATAATAAACTCTCTTTTTTGTATAACATGCATTAAAAAAACTTGAATAAAAACTTAATTGAATTATGAACTTCGCAGTATTAAAATATCTACATTGAAACTCTAATGGTCAAAAGTTGTGACAGCAGCAATGGCGAACAAGAAATTGGTGCCAAGCGACGCGAGGCAAATCGCGTACTTTCTCAGTCATTTAGCGACTGCCGGACAATCAACGTTTAATAAAAATGACGTGTGACGTGTCCAAAGAATGACTTACAGCTTGCAATTTTAAATACAAACATAAAAAAAATATAATTTCTTAGCGCACCACTACCCAGGGGAATTGCAATCGCGTCGCTTAGTGCCCGTTGAGCCCAAGCTTCTCAACGAACTTGCCAAACACATGGGTATATCCTTGCTATGATTTTTTCTAGGATTTTTAAATATTTTAAAATCCGTCATTTTTAATCAAACTGGCTAACAAATCTAATCTAATAATTATAAGCTCCATTTTTTAGAGCTTTATACACATTACATTTAAAAAAATAATATAATGATGAATGTAAATTTAATATAATAGGCTCTGAATGAATGCAATATGTAAGATGATTTGTGATTTTTAAACGTTGTGCTCTAAGAACTATATATATACATACAATAATAACAAATAAACTTATTAAGTGCTTTTTGATAATAATTTAAAAAAAAAGTTTCTCAAACACTTAAAGTATTTTTTATCAATTATCTATTATATTATAAAAATATTTTATTTTAATATTTATTTTTAAGCATTGTCTTTTATTTATTATTTTTATAATACGTATCAAAATATTTATAATGAACACTTTTTATACTGAGTTTATAATATAGTAAATTTCAATGAATTATTTGACACTTTCATATTATTCATTTTATGCCTTTCATTTTGGCATTAATCCATTAATTCGATACAATTCGGTAGAGCTTTGCGGAAAAGACATAATAGAAAGGATTCTCTTTCAAACGCCCACACAACAATTCATATAAGGAGAGTATGTGTAGATTCGAATTTCACAAATATATAAAAGGAAGACCTTTTTACAATATTATATTTGAAATTTTCCGATGAAAAAAAATAGTATAATATATAGAAGACAACTTGCAGAAGCTAATTTAAGGAACAGCTTTCTTTTTCTTCATTTAGTTTAAATATTAAGTTTTGTATTTTAAAGTTATGATGTTTTAAATCCCTCACACAAATATTTTGCTAAAGTTTTGTGAGACTGAATAAATCTTTTGGTATCGATCGTAACAAATTGGCATTATAATACATTTTTGTGCCGACTCACAATGGATCTTTCGGCACATTTATTTATTTATTACATTAGATTTCATTATGTTATTTGACGCGTCCATTTGTGGTGTGACATAGGGGCTGTGCGGTTGGATACCATCCCTGATTTCGAATACTAACGTTCACTGCATTCATTTTGAAATATTATTACGAAATAGATTTTAATAGAAGCATATTTTAATAGTAACGTGACGTGAAATGCAAAAACAAATTGTGACAAAATATTTTTACGTATATTTTAAATATATACAAGTGTTTCGCCAAATGTGTCAACTTATCTTCAAATAAACGAAATTTGTGTCTATATGGAGAACGGAATTTATATATGCTGAATAGCGATAGAACATCTGCTCCACATAGGATGACATTGGTGTTATATAAATATTACTACTTACGCGCGTATATGCGAAGGTGTGTCACAAACAAGCACACAAATAGCGGAGGCTGCAGTTCAGGATCACGGTCTATTATTTATGGTAACTTTATTTTTAAGCATACTTTGTTTATTCACCGGCGTTGAAGAATGCCAATTCACGCAGAAATATGTTGTGAATTATTTTAGAGTGTACGATCTGGCACTAAATTGTCTGAGAATTAGATTCATACTATATCATATTATCAGGTTAACCAGCAAGAAAGTTTTTGTTACATTTCAATGTAACTACACAACTTTTCTATTTAAGCCAAATTGAGCTTCGATTTACGTGATTTTGCATATTACACAAATTAATACAGCTTTTAAAATAATTAAGAATCTACTTACAGAAAATTGTAAAAATGTGTAGATTATTCTTTTACCAGTAAGGTCAAAAAACTTCTTAAAACAATTCACTAATTCGGCAAAACATTTTTAGTTACCATATTTTTACTATAAGGTATTAAATTGTCAATTATCTGGTTTTCTTCAAACAAACTTTTACCATTTATATCGAAATTATCTCCATCGTATAGAAATAATTCTAGTTTATTACTTTTGGGTTATTTATTACGGAAATATTTTTTAAAGCAAACAAAACTCTTCAAGTTTCCTGATAGTCATCAGTTTGTTGAATACACGTTTTAAGTACATTATCTAAAATTACGTTAAAAGTTTTCTTCTATAATATTTCTATTTTTGTATAAACATTAATAAGCAAACATTTGTTAGTATTTTCTATAACACTCCCTTACATTTAGATGTTTAAAATCCATTCATATTATAATTAATTAATTATTCTTTACACGATTTTATAAGTAATATTATTGATCCTAAATCAATACTTATAAACTTCAATGATTCATTAATTAAATTGAAATTATAAAGAGCAAGAGAAAGGAGAAATTGCAAAACTGTTATAATAACGTTACAACTTCGCGTTTAAAAGCAACAACAAGGATTTTTTACTAAGTGAAATAAAAATGTTATACACTTCAATACATGTGGTTTTTAAGACGTTGATCTCTCAGTGGTCTCTAATCGTATGCACGCGTTTACATGTAAGCTTGATAACCAATTTCAGATTTATTAGCAATATAATTTTTTTTAAATTAAGGATTTAAGGAAATATTGAGCTTTTTCATAAGAAACTATTTTTTTAAATTAAATCTCATTTTTCCGGGAAAAATATAATAAGAATATTTAAGGTTAGGTTATGCATGCCCTTCATTAAATATCGCTAGCTACTCTAGATTAAGAATGAATAATATAAAAATATCTTTCCTGATATAGAACTGTATTTTTGTTATGAATTGTAAAATTACAAGGCAATTTGGAAATGTCGAAATATTTAAAAATTACGTTTGTAAGTTAACATTGGAATCTTAATATTTCTGGCTTTAATATTTTTTTTTAAAAAACGCATTTACTATGAATATTGAATATCATTTACGTTTCGAAGACTTGTTTTATTGCAAATGTCTAAAAAAATACGATTATATGCCAATATACAGATGACTGAAAGAATCAATTTTTTTAATAAACTGTTCATACTATAGACAAAAAATTACAATCCATAAAAATACGATAAAATCGTTTTAACGACTTTTTAGATTTCTATCATAATAGCATTAATTTATATCACTTAAAATAGGATAAATTACAGTTAATATTTTAGTTGAAATTACATAAACGTTTTTTTAAATAATTCATAATTTTTTAAAACAGATGTTGAAATTTCCAGATGTTGGCACTTGTGTTTTACAAATGTTACTAATGTTACAGCATAACATGTATGAATAAAGATAAATATTTAATAATTCAAAATAAATAATGAAGTTCGTATAAAATACTTTTTAATACCGTATATATGTATGTATACATACAAGTATATAAATACTTACTAACTAATGCTAGTGCTAATGGACTTGAAATAAATTTCAAAAAGTATGTGTAATTTTTTAACAATTGTGTGAATATATGTATTTTTTTATAAAAAATATCGATTTATGGTAGTATATATTCACATAATTTTTTTGACTAACTATAAAAGGTATATCTCATAAATGACTAAAATCATACAATAAATTTTATTGATTGAAGTTAGTCAAAGCTTTCAGAACAATAGAAAATAAAATGCCAGATTTAAGCGAGAAAAAAATAGACTAATGCTGAATTCTGATTTATTATTATTTTTTTAAAAATGCTGTGTCGTAAGATTTTAACTACGCGTTTGCAAATCTTAAAGCTTAAAAAAATATATGTTCATCGCTTAACGATGAGATTAATTTAAACAACCCTCTTCTTCGTGAGCCACGCTCCTGAAGCGAGATCGCACGCTTGCGCTATAGTTTTCGGACGTCAATAGACTTATAGTCAGTATATTTTAAAAATTGTAATTGTAATTTTTCGATCTTTGACTTTTAAATTTCCATTTTATTTTAAATCTTCTAAGATTCAATTAACAGCGTAATGATAATAATTTTAAAGTGTCAGTGACTATCGATATCTCTTTAAATCTCTATTGCAGAAAAAATAATCCTAATTAGAAAAATATATTTTTCTATAAAATTCATCCATATACAGAAATCTTCAGAGACGTTGTAAATGTGCATATTTGAGTTTGCTTTTAAAATTAAAAACAATTTGTCTAAAATTAGTTAAAATCTTCTTACACTATATAAGATTTACAAATCAAATTTCCCATTAACAATCTTATATTGTGGTATACTACCAAATAAATAAAATCTGTTTATTTGATATTAAGCGATGTACTAGATCAGAAGAGATAACGTCTGTACGCGCTATAAAGGAAAATTTGACAAAAGCAAACGTTGTGTAACCTTCGAGGCGGTTATTTGAAAGCGTGCTAACATCCTTTTGTGTAAACTTCCTCCTCGCTGGATGGATATGTCAAAAGTGACTCTTTGTCGGTGCTACTGGGTAAAATCAACAATGCTGCGGTGTGAAGTTAAGAATTTTTCGCTAAAATACAACTAACTATTATAAACCGCGGCGGTGCTTTGATCTCGATCGAAAAAAATCACATACGTATCCGCGTGTGTGTAGTTTGTGTATTTTATGCGTTGGCGAATATGTTGTTTTTGCATGTTGAAAAAACAATATAAAGCTTTTCGGTTGAGTTGTGACAAGATGAAAGACACGGGGGTCTGTTATAAAGGGTCACTCGGGGTATTGATACACCCACTAAAATTTAGGAAAAAAATAGACCCGCACTAAGGACTTCTCTTCGGGGGGTCATGTGTACGATAAAAGAAAGCGATAGGACGCAATTATTTTATCACATGTTTTGAGATAAATACTTGAAAAACACCAACTTCATTTACATTAATTATTTATTAATGAAAAAAGTCAAATGTAAAAAAAAAAATGTGGTGATGATATAAAATTGCAGTTTTTGTAATTATTTTTTTCCTAGCCTGCATAGTTTTTAAATATTGCAGACTTTATATATTATTTTATTTATTTAATACACATTTGACACATTTCAATGGATACACAATATTTCATTGAGCTTACCTAATAATTTTATAAATAAAGAGTTATCTTTGTGGCAAAACTTTTGTGCATAGTGCTAAAATTGCAAATATTTAAATAGGAATTCAATTAACAAGAAATAAATATTTCTTTAATTTATTAGTTCGTACACAGAAAAATTTGATTTATTTAGTTAAAGGTTAATTGTAAAAAATATAATTTTATTAATGTAAAATTAAATTTGTTAATGTTGGTAACTTTTTCGTAATAAATTCTGTCTATTAGACATAATTAGATACTTATCGTTTAGTAACTAACATTTTAATTAAATTAGTGAGCAAAATCGAAACAAACTTCCTGTATTAATAATTATCTAACACTTACTAACATTAATTTACTATTAGTTTCGTTTTTACACCTATAATTATTCGAAAGCAGAAGTGACATTTAGAAGTAGCAAATATATACAGAAAAAATAAACAAGATCATAAGTTATGTTCCTTTATTTTATATTTTAATTATAAAATATACGTTTGATATAATCTTACTGAATACAAATTACAATTTCAATCAAAATATTTATAAACACTTTTTTTGCCATTCCTGCCCATTTTGTATTCAGCGTCTGTTTTTCTACACACATGCCGAAATATTTAATATTTTACCATAGACCCGAGTCATTTTTCTCTCTGTCGCTTTGAAAGCCACCGAAACACACAAAAATGTACGTGTGCAAAATTGACCGAAAGGCATTAACTCTCAACATGCACACCAAAATGATCGTTAGTCGAGAGCTCCTCAGGGACCAAAATCTTATGGGACATGGGTTCAGCGCACAACAAAAAGTGGCACCGTTTTGATATACGTCAAACGTCAAGTCCCAAAAGTCGGCACCTTTTAATTCTACAATAAATAAAGATGTCCCAAGTGTCGGTCTCCGCATGAGAAATGCGGCCTACCCACACGTGGAGCAAAAAAGAGCACAATGGGGACTGAACCAAATAAATTATTACGACCGGGGGAACCTTTTTTTGATAGTTTTGGCAAATGTTTAGTTTTCATTTGACCACGCCCTTTGAAAAGCGCTACCCCAGCGAAATAATGTCTCTGCGAGAGCATGCGATTTTAGCTTTTGGAGCTATATGAAAATATGTTTGATTCGGCTTGAAGCTTTTTGGTGTAGATGCCATTTGGCTCGCGCTATTTCATTTCAATGTATTTATTTTGACGATGATGTTTTTATTATTTTCGTCCTGAAGTCGGTTTCGGTGTCCTTTCTTGTCGCCGCCTGTGTTGATGTCTAAATTTTGGACGAGGGTTGTCATCGTTTCTATTGAAATACTCAAATATTTTTACTTTTAGACTGTAGAATTAATTATAATCAAGGTAATATTTACTTAAATTATTTACCTATGTATCTTACTAGAAAATCAGATGTGAAATGATTTTTTTTAATTATTAGTTTGCAAGCTTTCAAATACAAATATGAGTTAAGATTAATTTTAGTCTTTATTTTCCATGTTTATTTTTTCTCCCATCGTTTACCGAATTAAAACCTTAGACGAGAAGAATCTTTTCGTATTTCGCTGTCGCTTCTTTTTTCTTGTACTTGCTCTTAAGTACCTACCACCAAGGAAACTGAGCACTTAGATCTTAAATACAGAATGGGAAAACAATACATTTTCAATTAAACGGCTTTTATAAAAGCTCCTAAAAATCTACAATACCAAGACCAATATAATCAATAAATTTTGGAAACGCCTAAATCAATATATACAGGTATCATAAGACATTTTAAGCGCGCTCTCTTATTATCCAATATACGGCTTATAATTGGCCTTCTTGTTTAAACTACTAAGTTGTAAAGTTATGTTGCTTATATTGATATGTCACATAGCGTTTCAAAAACTAAAATATCAGCACTTCAAAACCACGAAACTGTTTCCAGGCGGAATAATAAAATACTATTTTTAACTCATTTGTATACCTGATATATTTTATAAATTAACACAACATATTTTCGCATATTTCTGTGTACCAAAAAAAAAATGCACGTGCATCCTACATCATCAATCAAACGATACAATACTCACACTATGTGTATTTAATTTTTATACAGAACAGAAATATTAACAAGCGTAGAATCTTTGTCTCCGTCAGTCATTTATCACGACTTTAACGGCGCGTTAAGTATGAAATGTGTGCTTTTCTGGAATTTTGGGTGGTGCCCACCCAAATTTCCATACGGAAGCTGAAAAAGAATAGGGAACAATCGCCCCGCTAACTATTTTACGATCCGTGGCCAATCAGGCACACAGTGATAGCTAGCTGGCTCGGGGGTATTGTACCTGGAACACTGACGCGATTAGTGGACATCCTTGACGGTAGCGTGTTCCCATCATGGCGCATAATGACTTTATTTAGCAAACTTTGTTCGTGTTGTACGGACATTATCTCACAGGGTCATAAATCTGAGTGGGGGTACAAAGGGATCGAACCCCCGGACGCAGACAGCAGTGTCCAATCGTTTCAGATATTTTCTCACACTCGCCTGTAAATTACTTTATTTCTATACAATAGTTGAGTTTTAACTTTTAATAAAAGCATTATGAAAAGTTTTAAAGTTAAGTGACTACAATCTATTTTTTCGTAAAAATTCGATCAAATTATTTCTGATCTTTACTGAACATATTTTTAGTCTGTATTAGTGTTTTTGTGATATAATGTAGTGTTATCTTAGTACCCCTGGCGTAATCCAAGCAATTGCTTTAGGGCGATAAAACAATTATGTACGCTCTGCATGTCGCCTTATCCAGCTGGTCAAGAACTGGAAGATGCGGGAGCTAAATTCACTGCAGCGTATACAAATGTGGACACCTAGAGTTTCTTGCAATTAACGAGAAACTGCATCACTGACAATGCACATTCATCAATGCACAGAAGCTTGGGTAGTTATTGTGAGTTCACTTATGCGCTCACCTTCTGAGAACGAAGCGAAATTGCATATTTCGGAGAATCGAATGTGAATTTGAATATGAAATCAACCATATATAATACTTATTGTAAAAAATTACTATTAGAATGCCTTATGTTTTATGGTCAATTTATTCCTGGATAACCATTTGCCAAATCATATAAATTTGGAATACTACCATAGTTACCTAATATGTACACGTATTTATTGGATACCATTGTATAACAAATATTAAACCTTCTGTTACCAATATTTCCGTAAGTTATGATCTGCGCACTATTCTGTTAAACGGTGAAGTATAATATTAAAATTTAACTCAATTTAAAATTATTATTATTCCTAAGAAAAACTAAATCTACTCTAGGCACATGAAGAACAAGAACTCGAACGAGTTATACTTAGAGACACGTATTTAAAGCAATTTGCAATAGATGCTTGCAAATAAAATTAAATCGGAAAAAAATATAAAAATAAATTGTAAAATATTAATTAAAAAATTTTGAAGAAATTACTTTTTTGATTTTGCATACATAAGTATGAAAAAATATTTATTTTCAAGATAAAATATATGTTATAATGTGTAAAATATGCAAAAATTTGCGAAAAATAAAAATAAAAATGAAAAATTGAAATCAAAATGAAAAAAAAATGAAAAATTGAAAAAAAATGCTTAAAATACATGTTCTTAAAGAAAATAACCAATACTACAAAACGTTTTATTTGCTTGTGCCCAAAAAAATATTACAGTAAATATTAGTCTTAAAAATGATTATCTATCATTTAATAATTGAAATTATGCTGCAATTCATAATATGCTAATTATTTTATTGCATGTTTACATTTCGTATTCGACTTATTTTAAAAAAAGAATTACATTCAAGCATATGTAGACGAGAAATTTGATATAATAAAATAGTCGTTGATTTGTTAGCTTTTCCTTTAGGAAAAGCTTAAAAAAAAGTTATTTACAACTAAGCATTTCGGTAATTATTTTAAATATTTCCTTTTTAAAATCGGTAAGCTTTCGTTTATACAGGATTATAATTTTTTTATTAGCTTTTCTAGAGCATTTCCAAATTCAGCATCTCAAAAACCTTCAAGTGAAGTTTATCTGCTAACACCATTAACTTTGTAAATATTAAAGAAAAATTATAGATAATCGACTGAGTTAATGAGTTACTAAAATTAAATTGCTTTTATATAAAATTTGAAAATCGCGAAGATTATTTTTGTATTGGGATATAGTCTTGATTTTTGCGATTCCAAAATGTGCAGATATTAAGAATCCAGAAGTATAACATATACATTACAAGTAGATCAATGGTATAAACACGAATTAAAAATGATTTTTCTGGTGTCGATATACCTATTATAAATATAATTTTGTTTAGTTAGGGCAAATCAGATTTTCCTAGATTTTGACTAATACATAAGCTAATATATGTTATGTACATAAATCTCTTCGATTTACCAATTATATATCTATTTATCAGCACGACTGATCAGAGATTTTGCCGGTGTCTAATACCTGAAATACTTCAGTTTTTTTTAGAATCTCTATTGTATTTTAAAAATCAGATCATCATCGATTAGGTTTTCCTAAATTTTCTTAATCTCGTTGAAGGATATTGTGATCATTAATTCAAATAGTGCTAGATCGTGTGTATCACGTATAAAATCTTTAAGAATAAGCTATTTTATCTCATAGGAAATATTACCTATGTGTGTATAAAATATATAAATCTACAATGCTTTTAAATAATTCAATTATATATATATAATATATTTGTATACTATATACTTTTGACAGTGGCGTAGCTATGGTGGGGCGGAGGGGGCGGGCCGCCCCGGGCGGCACTTGCTTGGGGGCGGCATATTCGCAATGGAATCGTCTAGTGTGGGTCTTAACCCTGAATAAACTAAAATTTATGTTAATCTACGAATAGCAAGAGCTTAACAATAATCAATTTATTATTCTAAGAAATGCTGATTTTATGACCCTGCAAAAAAATGTATGGGGGGGGCAGCAATTTTAGGGATTGCCCCGGGCGGCACATACCCTAGCTACGCCACTGACTTTTGAAAAATAATGCTCAAATATCACTAAAAAATATTAAGTTTAGAATCCATTTAAGTGAATTGAGAAACCTCTGGAAAATCATACGAAGGTATTAATAATTTTGTCATTAACATTTCTCAATTAGCCTATCTTTAAATACTCGAAACCCTAGCAAATATTTAGATATGTTTGAACGATAAAGCATTTTTTTCTGTAACTCTTTTTTATATAATCGTGTAAGGGAATCTGAGTACTATTTTATCTAAACACATGCAACAAATATTGTTTTTTTTTTAATATCGAGTCTAGGACTATATAGATAATATAGCAATATTTATTACCCTTCTCGCATCTATTACTTCGTGTGAGAGATGTTTTGGTAGGGTATGAGATTTACTCTTTAACAAGACTAATCCAATCCTTCTATAACTTTAATAAATATATTTAAATTATATATGTGAATTATGTAAAAACTAGACACAAAACATGATTATTATAATACATAAAAAAAGTCCGATATTGTATTAGTATATCTTTTATTGTATTATATTTTATTTTATTTTCCTATTTTTTTATTTGTTCCGCTCTCGTTTTTTTCCTACTTTTCAATAACAAAGCTTTGTAAACAATGTCTAATTTGGCGAGTAATACCGTGAATGCTTCTGTTCTTATTGAACAATGTCAAGACACCCAAGTGGAGGGTTGGTCATTGTTTCAATAACTTGACGCAACTCTGGACCTATCCCACCAACGGCTACTTCTTCGTCTTCTGTTTCGCATAAATCAACAAAAGACACACAATAGCCATGGCCAGTAAATTCATAAGCGTTTTACGATTTTTCACAAAAACCAACGGTAATCTCATGCGTGACGACAATGCTTCTGCACATACATACATACATATACTTCGGACATATTTATGGCCAGGCGTTGCAACATCCGAGTACACAATTAGTTCCAAAAGCTCACCAGAACGGACAGGTGCGACCAATTTATTGGAGGAAACCATATGATAAATCACGTTCGTATATGGCTTTATATTAAAAATTAACTCGTTGGACGGAGTCACTGGTTAGATGCCTTGCGAATGTTTTATGGCACATTTGCATATAAACAAATAATAATATTTAAATAATTTAAATAGTAAATTGGTCGAAAGTTTAATGGTTATGGAAATTTAATTGCAGGTTTCTTCAATTTTAGAATAAAGTATTCAATTCTCAAATGGTTATACATATTTAACGTACATATTGAGATTAAGGCTTAAATTTAGATTTAAGTGATATAAATACAGTTTTTACCAGTGTGATAGACGAGTGATAAAAGTCTATTCCCAATTAAATAAAATATTTAATTATGCTTTAAAAATATTAAAAATATCCACTCATAATATTTACTTGCGAATTAGTCGTGTTTTTTTTGCTGGACAGTCAACCTTTACCTTAAAAAAATAAGAGAAAACGATGAGCGTGTATATTGAGCATAAACGTTAAACAAAATAACATGTATTTCGATATTTTTGTTTATTTATTCTAGGCAAAAATGGTCCGTTACATTTTTACCGTTTGCACCATTTCACGAAAAAGTAAAAAATATTTTTTGCTGGTTAGAATTTTTTTTAATTAAAAATATATTTTGAACCGATACGTGTTTTAAAATCTCTACTAAGATCTAACCCGGCTATAAATTATTAATATGGACAATAACGATTTTTTAAAGAAATCGTTACAATAAAATTAAAAACAACATCACTACTAAAAATATCATTTTTTATAATACTTTACTGCTGAATGTGTTTTTTAATGATTGATTTTATTTATTGTCCGTTCTATTTTCAACGTTCGCAGCATTTTACAAATGCGTGAAAAACATAGTATAAAATGTGTTTTATTTCAAACAGATTTTTTTTATTAAGAGCATATTTCAAATCTGTTTCCAAAATTGTGTTTTGAAATATCGTTGCAATAAAGTTAGAGTAAATTATTTTTTGTTAGCATTTTTACAATTTGCTTTTACCTGTTTCAGGCAAAAAATGTCCGTTCCATTTTTTATGCTTGCAACATTTTTTATGTTTTATAAATGTATTTATTTGAATTTTCAATTTTTTTTGTTACGGCTTACTATCACTTCTTATCTTAATTAAAAATATGGATTATAAAAAATCTTTACATTAGAGTTCGACATTAAATCACTACAAAAATTATTATTTTGCTTAAACAAATTAAAAAAAAACAAAGGTAAAATGGTTAAATATTTTTTTTTAAATAGCAATTTATATTATAAGATATGTAGAATAAACAGATTTCTTTATGTAAATGATAATATAAACAGTTTTGATTATAATGCTAGCAAACTTTAAAAATATCTTTCTCGTATTCTAAACAAAATTTCATTATTTCATCTAGTTAACTATTCATATACATATGTAACAAAATTATCTATAATAGAATGTAATTTAAACCAAACTTGACCTTGCATACTTCCTACCAAATAATAGTAAGTTAAATACATTGTATTCCACGTAACCACCCCTGAAGTTTCACATCCCTATTCTCAATCTGCTACATTTGTTATCTGGCATCCTTTGTCAATTAAAGAAAAAGAACAGTAGGACTTCCGACGACAAAGAATGCAGTCGTATAGGTGACGTATGGGTTTCGCAGATGTCCACCATAATTATACAAATAATTACTCATTGTAGTCTCAATAGACACTGCCATCCTACTTTTTTCAGCTGACAAATAAATGACATAATGTGGAACCAACCAATTTCTGGGAAGCTACACGGAATCCTGACAAGATATACAACACAACTGCGTGAGAATTTATACGTTTATACAAGAGAGAAAATCAATTCTGGTCATGATGCCATGATGATGATGATGATGTAATAACTTGTTGAGTGTGATTTTATTATTGTTGTGTTATACTTTTATGTGGTTTTGTGTTATATACGTAGGCAGTATTCTATAGCAACTTTTTGATGATGGATCGTCTCTCGGTAACATATTGAGTCGCTCACAGCGGGGTGCGAATTTCTTATGTTTGATGTAAATATTTTTGTTGGAGATGAATCACTTAGTTTTTTTTTGTTCTTAGATTCGTATCTTTATATATTGTATATTTATATTATAGCAAACAAGGATCCCCTTGTTTGCAATACGATTATACATAAACACTTTGAGCACAAATATATAATACATTATTATTAAAAATAATAATTATTAATATTTAAAAAAAAATTTTGCTTGAAAGGCTGTATGTACTTTTTTCATAATATTGAATTAATTTATTCCATCGGGCATCCAACTTTCGTCGGACAGATCCATTCTGAACATTTCAAATGTTGGCACCACTTATTTAAAGAATGTCATCAGTCATCCCCCCGGAGCTTTCAAAAGACTTTTTCACGTGTACGTATTTATAATGTTTTTATTCTTCGTTTTTTTGTGGTCGCTGTATTATAATAACGCGATCGTTTTACGAACTTTTTTTAATATCGGACAGATAAGAGATCTTAATATTACACATTTCACGAATGGCCTTTGCCGAATGATGAATCGGCCCTTAGGACAGCCGAGAACGATCATAATCTCGTCATGGTGCAGGTAGCTTTCAAAGTAGCTATTTTTAAACATACAATATATAAAGCACACATACGTGTATAGACCTAGATTTAATAAATTCTAATTTGACTCGATTGAATTGATATTAAGAGAGACCGTGGCTTAAAATCAGAGTATATATTTAATTTTATTTGGCAAAATTGCTTGCATAACTGCACATCAATAATGTTCATACGTTGCGATACAATCGCTCGAATTCGTATCCACACAAAAGAATAACGGCCTTTATCTCAGATTCGTGAATCAGGAACAAATATTGCCTGACTTGTGATCAATCATACGATTGAGATCGATCCCGAATGACAAAACAAATTAAAACATCATAAAGTCACAGGTGGGGGTTGAAGTATTTTTTATTTTTAAAATATCAATTTTTTTTTATATCATTTATTTATTTGACATTTTTAGTTCAATATGTATTTAAAGAATACTACAGTTTTGTGCGAATTATTATTTTTCTTAAACACTGTAATATGTTTTTTTTAGTAATTACCATAAAATCCCTATTATTTTTATTTATAATTTAATACCCCTCGTTTATATACAAATTTTGATCTCAATAGAATTACACTAATACGATTCCAACCACCGAACTCATCATTAACGACAATAACGCCACAAATTTACGTCCAATAATATCACAAATCGGTATATGTATATTTGGAATATATTAAAATACAACGTGGTCCCCAAAAAACGATAGATATAATAAAAATATATGATTCATGCATAATGAGTCCGCGCCGAAAGAGTCATTACAATAAAGTCGAATTTACATAACACGGTGTTAACACACGTATTATGAATTGTAGGAATTCTAATAAGATACCGTTCGATAGATTTAAGAACGCCATATATCATTTTAGTCGCCTTTGATCAGCACGCGACACAGGTAAATTATAATATATTATGTTTCATATCACATATATAAATAACAATAAACACTATACATTTATAATATATCACTCTTGTGTGTGTATTATATTTATTGTAGTAATATGTATGTATATTATATGTTATTAATTAAGTTTATTAAGCTCTCGAAAATTCGCAAAGCCGTCCAAGTGCGGACGTACACTTATGTAATTTATGGAAAGTCGCATTAAAGGGCTTATTAACATTCGCTCGCGGTCATGTTTAATTTAATAAAGATGCCGTTTAAGTGTCAAGCAAGCCGGTTAACTCGAAAAAGTGTCAAAAGCTCGAACGAATGTTGCCAATCGAAAATTTACAAGGTTTCCTAATCGCAAGTTAAATTTCAATACAATATGTTTATCGTTTTTAGAGATTAGTTAAAAATTCTGAATTTATAATAAATGCAGTTAAAAAGATTTTTAACCACCGATGTGTCTAAGATTTTTTTAGTCTCAAATTTGAGATTCTATATAAAATTTAAATTATTTGATAATATTTTTATTATTAATAGCGAATTTTTATTTGCTTCCTTCTTTCTTTTACTCCATGGAAAATGTGGTACCTTTGAAGAAAATTATTGCTCTTTAAAACATTCTTTGTGGATTGAGCTGGTATAATAAAATCATTCAAGTGCGAAAGTTTTTTACAAAATAATGTTATTTACAAGATTAATGTATTAATAAAGCTAAAAATGATGACAAAGAATATATTATAATCTGGCATTAAAAATTATTATGATATAGTATTTCTAGGGATTATATCTAGCTTAGAAGCAGAAGTTGCAAATTCAATATTGCAGACGTATATCATAATCTAATATACCATTAAATTAAATCCACTCCAAATGGAAAAAGATAGAATTGGATAATTTCGATGATCAAAAGATTAATAAAACCGATTTATGAAAAGCTTCGTAAAGCTTTTTTTGGAATATAAGGTTAAATTAAAGCTCATTTTGATGAAAATCGTTATTGAAGAACTGTCGCAAATATATGCTTAAATAGTTATTGATTTTTTAAACCTGAACATGTGCATAAAATAAAAATTAAAGATCGTAAAAATATAACATATATTAATTAAAAAATCATGCATTCAATACCAGTGCTTAGTTTTTTATAGATGTTTAAAAAAATAAATATCTCTCCGTAGAGAGCAATTTAGAAATTCATTTATTGATTACAATATAAAATGTATTAACATTCCCCTCACGGGGAAAAAATCCACTTTTCGGTGATGTACACTCAGTATACATGTGAAAATGTGTAAAACAAATAGCGATTTTAAACTTGAAAACACGAATACTATAACAAAATACTCATTATAATATTAATCAAATCGTAACAATTATTGTAGTCAATTAAATAGAAAATATATATCTAATAGTAATTGCTCTTCTTAACTATTTATTAGTCCTGGATTTCGATTTATAATATTACATTTTTAGAACATATATTATTTAAATTCCTGATTTCAGTTTAGTATTTTTCAATTGCTTCAATAAATAAATATTCCTATTTAAGGGCTTTTTCTATTTATCATATTAAATTAAATTAAGAAATTTCTGTATACAGTGAGTTATTACTTACAATTAAAAACCTGATGAGATATAATAAAATGCAATTACCTCTCTCTTATTGGGCAAAAAAATGTGTAAAACAAATAAAAACAAAAGTCTAAACATAACATTTATTGTAGTTAATAATATAGAGAACATTTATTTAATAGTAGTTGCTTTAATACTACGTTTAATTAGTTCTGGATATTATATTATATTCTTTTTTAGGATATTGGTTGCACTGAATTCCATTTAAAAAGAGTCTACATTACACTTACCTTCCGAATCTGTATCATTCAAATCTTTAATAAAATCTTCTGTATCTCTTGGGCGTCGCTATCAAATACCTACATCTCCATTCGTCAAATTTATTTTAGCCATTTTTCATTAAAAAATCAATTGAAAACTTGATTTTTCAATTTTACAAAAAATCTAAAGAGCAACCCTCATACGTCTGACTGTATTTATATAGATGTTATATACATATTTATATACATTTTCACATAATATATACATATTTATATACATTTTCATAAATATATACATATTTATATACATTTTCACATAATAATTTGATATGAATTCTCAGGAAGGCAAAAGTAAAGAAAATAAATCTAGATAAATAAATTAATTGAAGACAATAATTTAGGTTTTATTTAAAGTTGAGTACTAAATCCATATTTCATTGAAGTTGCATAAAAAATCTTTAAATCTATAATATTTATAATATATTAAATCAAAGAGTCTCGATTTCAGATATTACAAAATGTCAAAAAACATTATTCTTAATATCCTACATAATTTAATAATTTAATAAGCAAATAATTTTTATTGTTCCTCAAAAGTTTAATATCTAAATCACTTATAATCAAATGGGTATTAAATTATTGTGGAAGGAACGCATTTAATTTATCAGTTGCTAATCAACATATTATATAAAGGTTAGCGATTGTGATCTTCAATCAATTAACTTAGCTCATTAGCATTACTTTTGAACAATTTTTATTTAACGTGAACCATGCTTGCTTAATAATTGCATATTTTATGTATCTCATATTTCAAATGTATATTATATAATGTAGATAAAAATTGATGTGGTTAACTTTAACATTAACTGTAAATAATGAGGGTATAATTTTGGTTATTGTTATTAATATTCGAAACGCTTATTCGGTGAACGCAATATATTACCTGAGAAGTATATAAATTAGCTAGGATGACAATTTCTTTTTTCTTTTTCTTTTGACGTTTACAAATGCCTCATCGGCCATAACTCCTTTGCAAATTCCGCAATAAATACACTAATGAAGATGTCACCACTTTCCTCGCGGGAGTTGCATGATTTATATACGGAAAAAGAGCTAACGCCTTTAACTTATTTGTTACATGGGTTAACCAAAAGTTATTATGTCTTAATATATTTTAATAATATTTGATATTATAAAACATTTCAATAATACTAGCATTGCATATAAGCTGAAGCTTTTTTCTTATTAGTAATTAACAATAAGTATAATTTACCTATAGTTTTGCAATAATGCAATAATTGAAAAATTATTTGTTCAGTATTATTATTAATTTTAAGGACTGTTACACGACTTTGATCACACTGTGTGTCCGTGGGCAAGCGGTACAAATCAAAGCGTCACTTTGAGGCGTGGCTGAGTTTTGTCGGCTCCGTTTCAACAATGGCCGCACCAGAGGTCTCCTCGGAGGCCAAAGAGACCCTCATCCATTTTGTATTTTGTCCAGGACCGGTCACATACAACATTCGCCACGCCGATTTATCAGGCTTCACGGGCGCGGCGACAAAGCCTAGAACTGGCCATATAGGTATAAAGAAGTGACAACATTATTATTAGCTTTTACGGTGAGGTGCTTAAAATATTTCAGATTCAATGGGAGGGCGAAAATATTTTTATACAATTAAATTATTTTTTTACTATTGAATATTTTCGCAGCTTAACATATATAGATATTAGTATGTACTATATATTTATAAATTTATGTTTTCAATTATATGTAAATTATATTTCTAATGTTTTCCTTATCTCACGGTTTTTTTAGTTTATTGAGATTTTTTAAAAAAGACAATAAATCAATTACGAATTACGACGATTAAAAATTATCATTCGTCACTCAATTCCTGTCATATTAAGCAACAATTCAGTGACTTATTGTAATGGTAATTGTAATTTAAATTGGGAATCAAGGCTGTTGCGAAATTAGGTTAGGGTTTGAACAGAAAATAGACGTTTCGCCACGGTCAAATATTTTTTATTTCAATATTTGCGTCACATATTGATTTCTTCAGTTAACAGCTCACAAAAATCATCGTTATATTTGTTTCAAAGTTTTTTTGCCTTTTCCCGAATCTCATAGTCGTGAAATAACCACATAAAACTGAATGCACAAAGTATGTACAAAGACTATGGTAGTATTCACAAGACATAGTCTTCTACAGAAAATCATAACATGAATATACTCCACTAAAAAATGGTGTAATATTTGTTTCTGTATACTCGTTTCTGTCATTTTTTAATTTTTTAATTTGATGGTATAAAATTCCATTGCAGAATGATTACATCAATTAAAAAGTTTCTCAGGATTTATCAAATACTCACTTGACACATCGTTTATTACAACATCTTGGTTCGCTCCTCTAACATTATCATACAATTAAAAATTAAACAGATTATGTTTTCTCGTGCTTGTGACCTAAACATGGCAATAAAATAAACATAAACGTACCATAAGAAAAACCTATAATATTTAAAATAATAATTTAGTGTTTGCTTATTTATATCTTTTTAAATTTTCGGTTATATTATATAAGCATATGTACTAATGATAAAAATATAAATTTTTAATAACATTCGTCACGAGTTTTAAACTTATTTTGCTAATCCACTTTTATGTAATTATAACGCGATCATTACTAACAGTATTTAATAAAATAACATTATTATTAACATATTTATCGTAATTAGTCGTAAAGAATTCGCATAAATTATGTTTTAACACGATTTAATACAAATACGAACACAAACGAGTTCTGTCCACGGTGCTCGCTAAAAATTCGCACGTAAGCCGCCGGTAACATAATTCCGATCCGAACAACGTAATCTAGATTTATCTAAGGTACAAGATACGAGTTTATACCGCATTATATTGGCTAGTAGAAGTAGCCGCCGTTGGAAGCATAAGAGGAACTTTCCGACTGTAAATATTTGTGAAGCGGCACAAAGCGCCGACGGTTCTGCTACTTGTCACACGTCTGACAACCGACACAACAAAATCGGCTCTTTTGATATGAAGGAGAGATCAAAAAAAAATTTTTTTCGATCAAATCAAGAGTTGAGCTCACAATAATACGTTGCGGGCACGATGACTCCAAGGACGCTTTGTGTTATGTTATAAAACGGGTCCTTGTGCTGCGATATTGCGAAACACTGGACAGACGCTGTTCTATTTCTGCGCTGGAGTAACTGGCGATCGTCATGGAATTTGCACGAAATTTACAGTCGCTGTCTAGATAATGAATGCATCAATGGGGATTATCGATATGACTGTCTGGCGATTGC
Organism: Plectrocnemia conspersa; assembly: GCF_051122295.1. Classification (NCBI taxonomy): domain Eukaryota; kingdom Metazoa; phylum Arthropoda; class Insecta; order Trichoptera; family Polycentropodidae; genus Plectrocnemia; species Plectrocnemia conspersa. The sequence goes on from NW_028277176.1 coordinate 16,886,637, forward strand.
TAATTGTGTTGGGATAATATAGTATTATAATAGCATAATGAGACATTACATTGAAATGCAGAAATTTATAATACAGTAACAACAATTTTCCTAGAGTATATCACATCTGCTTTCAATTTTCGTTTATTATTAAATTTAATTAAAAAAAATATATTGTGCATCTTCGTTACTTCATTAATTTGTTATAATTATTTTGTAAGTTTTATTAATTCAGAACTATGTAGGTATTTTAATGAAGTATAATATACTTATCTTTATTATAGATTGTTCATATATGTATATTTATAAGTAATTCTAATTAGAAACTTGTATTACGTTATACTAAAGATAAAGTGGAATCTATTAGAAAAAAATCCATCTTCTAAGTTAGATAATAGACGTTCTCAATTCATTAAACACCATAAATCATCACTTGCAAAAAATAATACTTAAAATACAATAATTCAGTCCCTGTCGGGAGCGACGCTCGCCGCTTGTTTTTTTCCTCCTCTTTATCGACAGACACAAATTTTTGCATTTGATCGATGATATCATTCTTGGAAATTGACCACTTGACGCAGCATCCGAATCCCTCCCCGACAGACGTGTCTACGTCTGAACATCTTCAAAACGGTCGGATCAAAAGCCGATGGCACTTATTCGCGTATCGGCCGTGGCAGGAAACGACTCCTCGAGATGTACAAACACACGCCAGAAATTTTTGTAAACACTTTTTAAACATCTAAGGAAATTAATTTAGGATGTAAGTAAATATTTTAGAAAGATTGAGAACCACCGCAGCCAAGGGAACCCGCATCTCGTTCGGTTCCGGCTGCTAGTCGTATATATTGACCCCACAATTCGCTCAAATGCATTTCCGCATCGACACCCCGTTGTTGTGTGTATGTCATCATGACTTGTGATTTAATTGTTGAATTTTAGCTTTTGAATTATGTCAAATTTGCACTAATGTTATGTAATGGTAAAGACGTTAAGAGTGCTATCACCTTGAATAACTCATAAAACATTTTTAAGATCTCTAATTCTTCTTAGTTGTTTACATCGGAACATCTTATATGCAATGATTTAAGCAATCCATTAGCGAGAGATACATATGTCAATATAAAAATATCATCTCTTAAAAATATTTTACAATTATATTAGTAATTTACATTGGTATGATACACTTACATTTCTTACTTTTACACAATTTTTTACTTAAAAATAGAGAAGAATATATTATATATATATATATATATATATATATATATATATATATATATATATATATATATATATATATATTTGACAATCAAACAATCATATATGTATGTATGCTCAGAATTTTCGCTATGTGAAATTTTTTTGTTCGCAATTTTCTTTTGCGCAATAAGCCGATCAGATTTTTTTATATACCGAGTTGTATACAAACTGTTTTGAATTCTTCGTAACTTCTCAAATATGTATTTAAAATTTTTTTCGTTTACTATTTTATAATATTTGTAAACTCAAGTATAATTGAATGCCACTTATAAACATATATTATATATCTTTATAAGTAAACTGGGATTTTTTGAAATAAATTTAATTAAAGATAAGCATTTATATACAATAAATGTATTATATAAATATATAAATTTACTACATTAGTTTAATATAAAGTTTTATAGATAAATAAGTACCTTAGAAAAATGAGTCATAATAATTTATTTATAATATATACATAAATCTAGAAATAAATATAGTTTCACTGATTAAATACGATCTATAAATATATATGAGAGTAAAAATTTATTTGCAACCAACTAGATTTTTAATATTTCTATACGACATTCATGATCAATAAAAATATTTTTTTTAATTATTGAAAAGCATACTTTAGCCATATATACTAACATTAATATTTTTAATGGTAAATACAGTTTACTCAATTGGACCTAATAACCATAAGGAACACACTATATAGTCACCTTACAAACCCTCAGCCTAAATTAAATTATTATGCACATGATTACACTTAAGAAAAACCTTGATCGAAAGGGTAGCAGTAGATATTTCATCAAATATATTTTCATATAATTCACAAAAAATAGTACTCTTTTTGAAGAGTCTTCATCCGATTTATGCATCTATGTAAATATAACAAGACATGACTTGACAGGTTTAATTGAATGTTATCATAATTTTAGGTAACAACAAAAATATTAAACATAAATATTAGTATTTATGTTTTTTATACCATTAATAGATTGATGAGCGTTATTTTTTTTTTAATAAAATTAATCAATTTAAATTTAATTGAAATTAAAAAATATTACTAGTTTACTAATTAATTCACAATTTTTTATTTATTTTTAGATAAAAAATATCAAAATGAAATGTTTATACTATATATTATAGCACATAGATTTTATGTTAATACACATTGAATACCATGTTTCTGAAACAATAATATTTGTATTTTATGTATGATCTTTAAAAAATATTATAATAACGTCTATATAATATATATATAATTTAAAAAAAAGTTAGAATCCTATTAGATGTACTATTACTATATTTTCTAATAAGAATCAGATAAGAAGTGTTAAATAGTCTAAACATTTTAATTTTATATTTTTTTACCTGCAAAATGGTCAACTCATATACTTTTAAGGGTCAGCTAAAACCTAAAATTAATTATAGTTTTTTTATAATGCAAATCGCAATAATTATTTTTATTTTTTTTGTAAATAAACTTTTTATTAATAATTTCATACAATCGCATTCACCAACATATATAATAAAATGAGGCAATTTAATATCGCTTTTTCACTGCTGAAGATCGTGACCAATAAAACTGTTTATTTTACTTTAATGTATTTAGCTAATATTATACATTCATTCGAATTTTATAATAATATTTTTTAAATATTTGTATTGCTTTTATAATTATCAGGTAAATATTTTATTAATTGAAATAGATTTTTTCTTTAAATCTCACAATTTAATTGACTGAGATCGTTATCGATATACTCTCACAGTCTCCGTAAAGAAGAAATAAAAATTGAACTCACGTTGTAAAAAGCATATAAATAAAAATTTACAGTGCGACGATTATTTGTTTGTCATATTTTAATCGAATTTATACGCCATAAATATGTCATTTTGTATCCGAAGGGCCCGCATTTCCGAATAATCCCCTCAATACTCTTATAATATAATACACACACAATTATGTATCTACAAACGAAAAATAAATTCTTTCCAAAACTCTTTCTACTCGGACGCCGATAATTCGGAGTTATTGTAAATCCCATAACAAACGTATAAAAGCGACATTTGTATGAGCCCCCATATTCATTATGGTCATTGAAACGGTCTCAGGATGAAAACATTTGTAGTGTTTCCATTGCTGGGACTTGTACTGACAAACAGCGGCAAATTCTGGAATCAACAACCATTTTTATAAATACAAAATCAAGGAATTACAATTATTTTCCAATGAAGCGATATGCTCCATAACTCATAAATTAAATAATAGCACGCATTAAATTTTAAATATTTTTTACATTTACCTTTTCTTTTCGTTTTTAGTGTGTATAATAATATATAATATTATTAAATTAATTAAGAATGGTTTACTTCAGAAGTTCATATTTGGCTTTTACTAAAAAATACTATACCAGGAAAATTGTAGTTATAGTTTCAATGTTATTTACCCAAACTAATTGTAGATGGGTCAAATTTATAAATCACAGTCAATGAAGCACAATCTTTTTCGTTAATATTCACATTGAAAAAAAATGCAGCTTAAGAGTATCATATGATTTTACTGTCAACTTAATTACCAGATCTGCGTTTTTATGTGTTTTATTTATTATAAAAACTATAATAAAATTTAATCATTGAAAAAATACAGCATTATATGTTTGAGAAAACACGAAATGTTCTAGACATTCTTTCTCATTTTCTCGCAAATCGTTTTTAAACAAACAACATTTTTAAAGCACATTTTTTGCGACACTGTTTTCTCCCAAGTAAATCCGAAGAAAAGTCATAAACATTTGTGTTTTATTTATCTAAAACTATAAATATCATAAGATATAATAAAATATAAATATCATAAGATTTAAAATAGTATTTTATATTGAACTTTCCCTTTTTCGTCTGTTGCCGACTCCTGCGACGGTATTTCACAATGAATGCGTCCCAATTTGGTGTGATCAGACGAATTGGTACAGAATAGTCGCACTAATTGGACAACAAAGATTTTCAACTAAATTGCCATACAAAACATATTCACACACAGAGATGCGTATGAGAAATGGACTTTATCCAATTTCGACCCTGCGAATGCGTAATTGATTCAACGTTAGGGCTAGCGAATTGTAAAGACTAGCGTTTTATAATCTACCCCCACTAACAAAATACGTTACATATTTTTAATTAAATTACCATCAAGCCATGTGAAAAAAATGGTCAAGTGTCTAGGTCACATCCCCTATGATAATGAAATGTCATCAGATATGACCCGATTGTCCTTTCGGACATAATCGATGACGATAAATGGTTGACCATCAATAAAATCGTGGTATATGATGTGGGTGATGAACTTTATTAAATATTAAACGATACCTTGATTCGATAAATTGGACACCTATTAAACTTTACTTTTTTCAGATTAAGCTTTTTGACAGTTAGATTACAACGTTTATACAAATACGTACATAAATATTTTTAATATGAGTAGTATTCCAAAACCTTCAACACGGACAACGGACAGACGGCGAATAGACATGTCTGAGGTTTTTCGCACCGCACACGATCGGATTTGTCCGCCGGATAAAATAAATCAATTAAGCCATCATTTTGGCTGCTAATTTTCTAGCTATTCTTCTGAAAAATAGTATTTTTTCTCAGGAACATTGCTGCTTATTTTCTTTGAAAATAAAATACTTTTCCTCCAGATTTAAATCCTGTGTTTTTGGTCATTTAAACTAGTTTGTTAATATCATCAACTTTTTCAGTTTGCATACTACCTAAATAACTATGGGAGAAACTTATTACATACGTTACACATCATAAGCATCGAAATTTCACTACATGCATTGCCAATATTTTTAACAGCTTTAAATGTCACTATTTCTGAAATTAAATTCAATATTTGATATTCTGTTCTACAGTGGCTTTAACTCCTTGCCTAATATGTCCCGAAGATAATACTTTTTAAATATATGTGTCGCCTTGATTCATTATAATCAAATTAAAGACAACTTATTATCAAGCAATAATAAAATATTAACTATTGATATTATATTTGCAATATTCTTTTACATAAAATAACAACTAAACAAGTATTCAAAATGTTTCTTAAGTCATGCAATTATTATCAAATAGCAGTTTTAAAAATTTTTTTTTTAAAGCCCTAGGGATTTTCATGTAATAAATTAGAAGTACACCAGAATTTCCACTAAAATATAAGCCGATCTCTAGATATTTTACACCTAGCAAAAAATTTTTAATTGGGATAAGTATGACCAACCTAGTATTTTTTTCGGACTCTTTTCTCTGTTATCTAAACTTTAATATTGTGTAAAGTACAAACGCGAAGCAAAATTTAATTGCGTAAAATTGCTTTATAAAATTCCTATAAATCATATTTTGTAAAATATGATTTGAACCTAGTACCTCTAATAGTTCATAATTTAGGTAATGTTTAATAAAATAAGAAATGGATTGAGAAAAGGCTTTATTAAATAAATGTGTCAGCAGATAATGAAAATATATCTAATTAACTTTTCATCACTTTATTTATAGGGAAAAAAATATTTAAAAGCTCGAGTAAAAATAAATATATTATTTAAAGAATTAGGAAAATAGATTGACACCTGAAGAATATTTAAAATATACGCTTTCAGCGTTTCAAATAAATTAGCGATATGAACAACTAAAAATTATATATGACAAAATTATTTATAGCTCGTCTTTAGTATATTATTATATATGAGCGTTGTTGCTTTCTGCTATAAAGTATAGCACAGATTTATATATATAAGAGCGCAAATGTTAAATTCAACTTTAGAGGCAATGAAATAATTAGAGTTTGCACGATATTCCAAAAGCACTCCGTGATTTTGAGCTTAATAAATCATATCTTAATATTAATATTACTTAATGCTTTTTCTCACTCTTTCAGTTTTATAAATTTATAATTATTCGCCAATCTAAAAATTATTTAATGGTTTTTAAGTATTTTATATTATGTTTGATTCATTATTTTTCCAAGATAAAATCAAAACGCTCAAAAATATTTCTGTATTACATACATACATGTATAGATGCATATGTATTATAAATTCTCCATCAACATAACGTCTAATTTTCTTTTAATTAAATTAGCAACACTCGAAAATGCTTACGCATCTCAATACAGTCGCAATTAATCGGACAACATGGGATATTATCAAATATAATTCCATTATCTTGGCCGACCCCTGTGTCGAAGTGAAGATGAACCTTTTGTAAATTGTCGTACAACAAGAGCGAAGTAGCCAGATGCGGGTCCAGTAATGGGATCTAAACTAAACTTGCCAACACTACACTCCGCGTAATTGAATATCACACAAACGACCGTACGCAACAAGACCCCAATTATCCTGGTCATGGAAGTACTCATTGATGAATTGTCCTGCTAAGCAAACTCCTCACGAACGTCATATGTTTTATCAAAATTAAAAAATGTGTTTATTACTTTAATTCTCGGTAAGCTTTTCAATCGAGAGCGTTTAAATGAAAAGCAATCGGTTCTCGGTATTGAGAACAGTTTCAAGTGTAAAATGGGTGTTTATAGTATATATAATATAAAATATGTATATATGTTTTAGTATATTTAGCACTGTTGCAAGATCGCTACTGCAAACTGGACACCTCGTTATTTCGCAAAACTTTAAGTCTACTGCTGTGACGCGTCAAAATAAAAATACCAAAGAAAAACGTCGGTAACCATATTTTTCCAAATAACGAGCTTTTCCAGGTGTATTAAAATAGTATTTATTACAATAAAATATTTTTACAATAATTATATTCAGTTTAATTGCTTAAATACATTTTAATATCAAATCACAATTTATTAACTTTAGAAAATACATATTTAACATGCTTTTTAAAGCACTACATTAATTAACGATTTATTTATAAAAATATAGAAATGTGTATATATCCCAATATTAGATATATACATACATAATATAACAACAACAAAAACAACGTGTATAAAAACTTCAACGGTCCAATAGTTTTAAAAGTTTTATAATAAAAAATCTGTAAATTTAAGCATATCCTCATTGAAAAATATTATATTTCATGCAATGTTTATTTGCAATTATTTTCAATTATTACAATCGAAAACATATCACGTTACCATTTTTTGTATGTGCCTGGAGAGATCACTGTTGACGTTAAACAACCTATGAAAATCGCTAAAAGCTCAACACTTATCACACATGATCAGTCGTCCAAAGAAGCTAGAAAGTCTCGGACAAAAGGGCCATTTCCCTCTTTCCTTTTTACATTCTTACATCGCCAGTCCGAGGGGGTAACATGAGCCGACATTATTTACCCAAGCGAAACAACCAACCAGATATATCTGCTGGCGAAACAAGCAGTAACACGATAGTCATCTGACGGGCTATAAACAAACCAATTTGTACTAATGAGACCTTCGAAACTACACAACTATCCTATTATACAGATACGAGTGAAAAAATCGGCATTACCTATCTTTGGTAATATGATATGGGAATAGGTAACACGCTAGCATCGTTAAAATCGAATAACTATTAAATTGTATCATATTTCCATGTTCATTTATAGACATGTGATATTGACGATTTTTGCAGGGTAATTTCTGTTTGCGCTTATAAAATTGACAAGACAAACGGTCTGTCAACGAGGCGAGATTAGTGTCAAAATTTGTCGGCAACACAGCGGTCACATTATCGCAAATTTCTTCATAATCATAACATTGGGATGGCGACGATCTGTTAGGTGATAATTCGACGGGATTCAAGTTTAAAGCCCGACATATGTTTCAAACGTGGAAATTTGACATAGATTTACGTTTATTTCGCTGATGAGGAATCGTACCGGGAGTGAAAACCCCGCTATGGATAGGGTTGTCTCAGCAATATATTTAGATATGTGCATAGGCATAAAATAAAAATAAATATTTCAGCAAGTTTTATGCATAAAAATATCATAAAACTTGAAAGTACAACAATTTGCATTTGCAACAACTTTTTATTACTCACTGACCCATATGAATTCTATTGTTTTTCAATGTCCGTCGTGTTCGAGAGATCAGAATTAGCGACAAATATATAAATATAATTCCAATCAACCATCACAGATTGGGTTTCCTAGATTTTGTATATCTCACGGATGAATATGAATATATAATATAATTTTTTATTGTGTTTACTTCATTGTAACGCATTGGGCTAGCACATGTTTCAACAAAAGGTTTACATTTAATAAAATAAATAAACTTTTAATCATATAAATTATTAATTTTTTAATATCAATATTATTAAATACAATTCTTTAAAATTAACTAAACTAATATATTTATTTATTACTAAAATAGTACTATGCTAAAACGTGTTATTATTGTAACTTGAAAAATGCATATTTTTTATTATAAAATACACTAATATTCGTATTTATTTTAACTCTATCAAAGCTTTAAAAATATAATGTTTTTTCTAATAAAGAATTACATTGCTACACTAAAATTGAATATATGTATGTGTACATTTATATAACTATCTTATTTTAACATTAACGTAAATTAAATTAAAAAAATGCTAGTTATTAATTATAGAGTGAAAATTCCTATTGCTGAATTTCCATAATTTACAATAATTATTTAATAAAATTATATATTCTAATTTAAAACTATTTAACTATAATACTTTAAATTTATTTCATTAATAACTCATAACGTTGATAATAAGTCTTTGGACCTTATTAAGGATAAATATATTTTGTTGAAAAAAATGTAAAATTCGGTATTGTATAAATAAATTACTCAATTATAAATTATAATTATATTTTCTGTTGCCTTCTACTTCAGATTTTTAAGTAAGGCTTTATTTAACAGAATTCTAAGAAATGTTTGTTATTTAACAAAACGGTATTGATTAAATAAAAATATCTTTATTTTGGTTTTCAACCTGGTGCCTACGGTCTACTAAGAGAACGATTTTAGAAAATCTAAATATATTTTTAGCAAACGTAAAACTTTTCAACATTATCTGAATAATTAAAAACATTGTTCTAAATAATCATATTTTTTAAATATTTAGTCGATAAATGGGATCAATAGTATCTAAGGAGGACAGTTCTTGAAACTACGGGCAATAGTTTTACTTTTTATAAAAAATAATAAATTAAACACAAAATGATATTTTTATGTATATGTTGACATACTTTATAAATATTTTTTATAATGAATAAATTAGATTTTTTTTATTCAAAGGCATCAATATAGATGTAACTACAAGTTTTCTTTGCAAAATTACCAATATGGAAGAAAAGAGTAAAGATGAACGTTCTTGCAATCTTTCCGATATACTTAACCAAGTTGGAGATGAAATACTAAACTCTCTGTCTAATATTTAAGAAAAAAATATCTGCAAATACTAAATATTACCTAACTAAATTAAAAGATATCTTTATCTTAATGAGATGTGTCTTCAAACATAACCATTGATATTCAAACATTTCCGATAAAAAAATATATATATATAAAAACTTATATAAGTAAAAAATAAATAAAATGTTCTTCTTAATCCCCTCTAATAAAATTTCGATAAGCTTTTAAACAAAACCGTCTTAAGTATTATTATTAATATCGCTCTTTGTAAACATAGTTGTAATTTAAAATCTGTAAACTAATTTTTGAAATGACATATAAAGCTAAGTTTATTTTAATTTTAAAATTAGTTTTATATACATTTTTTGTGATATTTATATTTATTTGTTTAATTAACCCTGGTAATAAGCTACCACGCGAGTGAATATGCGCTTCGTTGTCATGATTTATTACTAATTATAACCTTACAATTAATATGCTGATTATGCTAAAGGAATATATGACATAACAATTTCCAATAATTTCGGAAGGTATGGAACGCTCTTTTCTATAACCATATCTTATTTGCAGAGTATTGCCAAGTCTAAAAATAATCCAAATTATTTACCAATATATAATATTATATATGTAAATGTCGAACAACGTAATTTATTAATAATTCAAAATTAGCATATAATCATTTTCAGTGCCAACCCTGATTCATTGTAAGCTTTCTGTAATAGACCGCATGTGCCTCATCACTCTAATGCCGTGGATCAACTCGCGATTGTTTATGGACGACTCTTTTTATTTCGATTTAACTTCGTAACATTCGAAGTAAATCCTGTACACAAAAATGTAAACACACCTTCGCCACACACAATATGTGAAACTATTAAAACGAAAGTTACACCGCGATTATATCGAGTTGATCGTTTAATTAATAACAAAACTGACGTAATTTATCGAGGGGGTGCTGTTTCTTTATATATGTAAGGCGAATCGACACATTTCACAATCGTACTAGTACATAATAAACGAAATAAAGTCCAGTTTTACGGGGTACTCAATTTCGCTTTTACGGTCATGTTTTTAATTCAATAACGCTAAACTCGGACCCCACATAAAAGTTTAATTAAGACATGTTTTATTGATCGTTATTATATCCACGCGCATTGTTGTTATGTTTTATTTTTTTTATTCACCGATCAAAAGCGTTGAAAGAGTCGTTAAATCGAGTATTCCAAGAATTCACAAAACGTCGTTGGTGAAGCAGTTAAAACCATTGAATTAATAAAATCAACATCGATGTTTATTTAAAGCTAATGATTTATTAATTTAATTTAATTTAAAATATATTAAAGATATATTTGTCATACTTAAACTTTCAAAGCAGTATTTTATAGTATTATTAAGTGCTAACGGATACGTTAATGATTTGAGAGTTTCAAATTTACTTGCAATGGGGAAAAAATAAAGTATGAACGTCAACGTTTCCCGGAAAGGCAAAATAGTGAGTGAAATAAAAATGAGCTTGGATTAAGTAAGATTTTAGTTTGTACTAAGCCGGTTAAATTTATTATGCTACCCGTTGTGATTTATCGTTCAAGGATCAACCCGACTCTGTTTCTTATTTATTTAGCTGTTATAAATATTTTAAGTTATTTCGGGTTAGTGGGATTAATCCTGCGGTTATTTATGACTTTTCATCAACTGTTACAAATTTGGAAAAGTTGTCCGTAAGAAACAAGGAATTAATGAGGTTATTTTTAACACCATAACTACTTATACATAAAAATCCTCCTATTCTCATACTGAGGGTAAGAATTTTCTATATATTTCAGTTTTTTTATTTATTACACAATTTAATAATAAAATTTAATTTAAAGACTTTATTGTAAATAATAATGTCTAATATATTTATTTTTAAGGAAATGGAGTGTTTTACAAGTAGGCTGTATCCTGGAGGTGAATGTCATAAATTGGTGATTTTATTTTGAGGTACTAATATAAATATGTATATCGTAATTATACTGGGCTGTATTTCATTCGCTAGTACATTTAGAATTGTAGAAGGAATTAAGATGAAAATATAAAAAGTGCTCTACGATATTATGGTAATTATAATATACATAAACTAAGATTTTTATTTTCACTATAAGCACCATCTATCGTGAAAGTTGCAAGACATGTTCAATCAAATTCATTTAAAGATGAGTTTTTACTGTTTTATTAGATATTTTCTTAAAATATTAATATTTTTCTCTGGTCTTCTGTGGGTGCTGTACAGATAGACTACTGCTATGTTAAAGAGTAAAGGATTATAAGTTTTTGTTAGAGAGTGAGTTTCAAAACTGAAAGACATTCTTTGTACGATCCTTTGTCAGGCACTATATTCTGTCAGCTTCATTAGGAAAGATTTCTAATCAAACAATCAAAATTGTGAGTTATTACTCGTTCAAACAGATATGTATTGACATAGATGCTGTCATATATTTGCTTCTTTTAAACACATTTTTTAATGGCTATCTCAAAATTAAATTAACTGGGCAAGTATTTGAGCTTAAAATATTTTTTAAAGTTCAGTATAAGGTATAATTCTTTGCTTGATCGGATAATGACTAATAGATCATGCGTCTTATATATTTAGTTGACACCTTAATATGTAAGAAAGGAATACAAATATCATAAAAGTGAAAGCAAGAGATGTTGCAATGTTGAGAAACTTGAATCAATTATTTTTTCTGGCAGAGAAGAACAGTGCTTCCAGAATATGCAAACATTGAAAATAAATTAAGCCTCCAATTTCTTGGACTGTGTAATCCATTTAAATGATCAGGCGATAAATTTCCGTATGACCATTTATGCATATTTCATGTTTCAAACAATAAGAAACTTTTAAATAATCTTCCTTACATTCAGGTACTTCTAAAAATACTTTATACGCTATTAGGAAAACATATTATATAATATTATTTTAATTACTGCACATTTAATATATATTTTAGAACATCTCAATAATATTTATTTTTGAAAGATTTATTTTTCATTTACTTATTTATTTCTACTCACGTTAAAAGCAATATTATAGAATAAAAAATAAGTAAATCCGACACCGATAAAACTACTTAGGTTAATCCCTTATAATGAGCATAATCTTATATAATTGTAATATTGCAGAAATAATATTAATACCAAAAACTAAGAAAAGATACTGACAACTTAAAGCTTTATTAAAAGTCTTCGAAAAGCTGTTCTTACAAAGACTAAAACCAACATTAAAGCAAGAAACTTGATTCATAATCATAAATTTGAATTTTGCGACGATTATCTACAACTATACAAGTATGTAGGTACATAGAATAAAGAAAAAAATATCAAAAGATCTAAACAGTATTGCTCTGCAGAATTTTTTGACGTTATTCAAAAAAAAATTAGCCTTCCTTATCACTACTTATTAATACTAAAATCATATATTACCAATCGTTATTTTTTAGTAATGCATTGCAAAGAATGAACAACTTTTTTTCTCCATAAATTCTGGTGTCCCTCAGAAAGCATGTTTGGACCAGTATCATACCTGATATGGATGCAACATTTACCGACATCACATGCCAATCAATTATGTTGTAAAAAAATATAGACATGGCTGTAAAGATGGAAAAAAGAAGCAAATTAATTATTGTCAGTGCATAAAACAATCCCCATGAAGAAAAAATTTCCTCAAATATCCTTTAATTAGAACAATTTAAATTGAAAATCAACATGGCAGAACCATATCTTCAAGAAAAGAGGACAACTTTAATAAAATTGAGAGTAATGTACTGGCTCATAAATATTTGGAGTCGATTGGAACATAAAGCATTAAAATATGGGGAACCGCCAATATATCAAGTATTATTATTACGGAGAGATTCCAATCCAAATGCCTGCGAATGGTAAAAAACGCCCCATGTTATGTAACTAATGAGGTCATTTTCAATTTGAAAATTGACTTTATGGACTTGGCTTAGTTTTCAATTTATTTTGATAAAATTAAATATAATTGATCTCGCTGTGAGAACTCGAAATGGTATATTAATAAATTTGAAACAACTAATAAACGTTTAACTTTTTTGCGATTTAACAAACCGATGCTACTTTCTTAGCCCTGATTTAATCCATAAGTTTTTTATATACACAGTATAAGTATTGATATCTGCATTTAAATTTTGAAAGCTTTACCAAAATACATAAAATATCATAAGTCAACCAATCGGTCCAAAAGCAACATCATCGATGACTAGACGATCCAAAAAGGAAGCACGTATGATACGGTTGCGAAATAAACTTTCAGATGTTATTTGATGTTCACCGCTGCCGCTGCACATACAAACAATGATGTGGGAATCTTAAACTATAAATACTGTATACTGTGTTAGAAGCGCGCCTGTTTAATAGCAAACTTTACGCTCTAATATCATAAACAGAACATTATTTTGTGCGCGAATCTGAAAGATCTAACAATGAAGCTGAATAGACATACATCACAAAAAAATGTAAGATATAATCGATTGCGAAAGCTCTACAGATCGCCCACTTAATTAAATTAATAATTATATTTATTCCCTATTTAAATTGACGTCTCAATTAGATTTGGTTATAAATATCAAAGCGTAAAATAATTACTATGTTTTTTTACTTTTACCAAAAACTCTTTGTTGTTCAATACCAATTATATTGAACGGTTCAAATAATAAACTGAAATCAAAGGAGCGTTCCTTTGATCTTGTCCAAAGTCAATACTAAGCCACTGGCGCTTGTTTATCGCCGCGAAAATTTAGTAACTTCTTCGTATGTTGTCATGTGAGTGATATATGAATCTGACGGTTTACGTTAAGGCAATATTTATCACTCATGATTGAAGTTAATACGCTTTTCATTAGCGCATTACGGTAACGGAAACTGTTTCGTAAACGTTATGAATTGCTCACCGCTCAAAGGGAACGCCGATTCAACACGTAAATATGTATAACATAAAACATAAACATATATAAGTATTATCTTTTTCATCTTATCGCATAAACAGAATGTACGTTCAATGTGTAGTGTTATACGAAACAGTGATTTTTATCTAAATCTTTATTTAGTTTAGTAATGAATCATCGCAGAATTCAACTCTTTTGTGCACGTTTAATATTTCTTTACTTATCAAATTGTCGACATCCGTTGTTGTTGTTGTTTTCCCATAGAATCACGCAATAAGACAGAGGTTATGTGCTTGACTTTTATCACAATAGGCTAATTGTGAGGCAATCAAGAAGACGGAGACGATTCTCTGATGCTGCACTTGCGTGGGAGGTACACTAATTCGTTTGACTCCAGCAATTCGAGGTTCATATACGTGACACTATTTCTAACCATCATCCTTATTATTAATGTTGTGTGATATATTATTTTGATGAAACTGCTCTAGACACACTAGACAGTGAAACAGTAACATCTAATTTAATTTCAATTTCAATTTAACTATTATTTCATATGTGTAGTTTTAACTGTGCAATTATAGTTACGGCTTAATTCATAAAAACATATTATATTTTTCTGATACGTAGAATATAGGATAGATAATTATAAAATTGTTTCTGTGCTAAAAATAATAAGAGGTATTTATAATAATTATTTTAATAATTGCGTGATATATTATTTTATATTATATTATACAACCAATTAAGTTGGACTGCGATGGATGTATTTCTAAGTTAAATATCAGCTATTATTGTTATTCTTAATTACTTCATTCGTAAATATACTTACGTAAATTAAAAGTCTTTATTTGTTGAAAGTTGTGCATTAAAATTGATACGGAACATTTTACTATTATTATAAGAGAACGCAAAAAACAATTATCACTTCTCAGAAGTCAAAAATCTACGTCAAAAGCAATAAAATCGTGGTGGCGCTGTTGCAGTGGGAACGCTCGGTAACGAGCGTTCCCACTGCAACAGCGCCACCACGATTTTATTGCTTTTGACGTAGATTTTTGACTTCTGAGAAGTGATAATTGTTTTTGTGCTCTCTTATTGACCAAAATTTGGTTTGAATATACTTTGGCCAACACTCTTATATCAGAAGTTCGTAGTAATATCGGTAAAGGTAGCTATCATATTTTTTAAATAAAGTATAATATGCAATTGCAGACAAACTATGAAGCAATATGCGAGATGCGATGTCTTATTTTTCTTCTTATTACCCCCTGAGAGATGAGTTAGCTTAGTTTGTATTTTTGACTTATATAAGTTCTAAAACTAAAATTAGTTAATTACTTTTATGAACTTTTATAACTGTCTAATCGAGTTTCATAAACATTTTCGTAGCAGCTAGTCTAAATATATATCTACCGGTAAAAATGTATTTAAACTTTACTGAAAAATATACATTCACTGTAACATTTATACATGGCATGTAAATAAGTATTTAAATTCATATGGAAAAGTTGAATTCACATAAATTCACTAGCACTTCCCAAATAAATTATATTTTCACTGGTCAGTACATATATCTACCGGTGAAAACGTAGTGTAATGATTTCACTGAAATGACATATATTAAAAAATCTCTTGAACATTTTTTTTGAGGGATAACTTGAGAATTTCTAGTTTAGAATATGGGAAAAAATTTCAGCTTTTTATAACATTAATAATTTATATGAATTATAGTAGGGGCTAAAAAACCCACCTGCTGCCCCCCCCCCCTGTGGAGTTACTGGTGCATTGTATTGATTTCTTGACAAGCAATTCACCAAACAGTAACCATAATTTTATATTGTTGTAATTTCGGTTTCGAAAATGCTATCGGGCTTTACTTTTGTCTAGCTATTATGTAGGGCTTTGTTGTCATAAAGTATCCACTTCTCGTCACATGATCGAGACATAGATCAATGTGTAAAAGAAGTTCAAAACAAACTTGTTTTTTTATTTTTTATTCAGTTAATGCCACACCTAGTGTCAAGCTTTTTCCGGAACTGTTGGATTACTAACGTCTGACTTTTGTTCAGTTATGAGTGGTTCTAATTAGACTAACGCCTTCAGTTGTATGTTAACAACTAAAGAAGAACGCCCACGACATCATTTTCTAGTGTCTCGTCTCCAACACGATTTTCTGATACCACTATTGCACTACATGTTCGTTAGCAGTACAATAGTTAAAAAAACAATGAGCAGTCTGCTTATTTTGCATATTTAATTCAATATCCCAATTTGAGATAAAATTTATAATAAATCTTAATTTCATGTTAAAATAATAAATACTTTAAATTACGCCCTTTATCCACCCCTCGCATAATATTAACTTCGCGTCGGCTCTTTACCATCATTTTACACCACTACATACATATTTAATACATGATTACTTTTAATAGCCATATCAGTTTTCACTATAGAAATACAATGCAACTGTGTATTGTTAAAACGTATATATAAAATTTAATAAATTTAATTAAAACATAACTTTACACTATACATTAATTGATGAAAAGTCAGATAAGGGCGGCTTCTCGAGTCTCCTCCCACCGATCGAGTGAGCCAATCGCACCAGTGGGCGTAGCCGCGATATGGTGGAGAAAAGTGGGGGATCAATCTCACCTATAGCCAAATAGCGTGGTTACATAAAAAAGCGAGAGGCAATAAAAGCTACAAAACAATTACCAATTGTCATCGTGAACGGCGGCGGCTTGACAGATGTCGAAGAGCTATTTTTTTTTTCTTCTTCGCCTTTTCTTAGAATCTCTCAACTCGTCGCTTCTATTAAAGATACAAAACATTATATTTAAAGATACGATACCTTTCTATTATGTTATCTAGGATCTTTGACAAAAATTGAAAGGTGGTATTTCATTTCATAATTCTAAGTTGACTCATGAGTTACTCATTTTCTGATTTTTAGTTTAATGCGTTTCTCAAGATAAGGGAAATATTTATACAGCATAGCTAACTGTTTCTATAGTAATGCTGATGACCTTTAACTACTACACAGTTTATTTAACTCTTGGGGGCAGAAAAATGCTAATAAATCCTTTATAGGATCCGCGTCGTATTATCGTTTAATAATTAAAAAATACTGTAAATACTATTAAAATACCATTTTTCAGCAAAACACCACCTCAAAATAAAAGTAATAAAATTAAAATATTGTGTGTAAAAATACGTTCCACGAAAATGTCCTGACGATTATTTTTAATTTGAAGCTAATTTTTATATTTATTGTAAATCTTTCATTGGAGCTTGCGATAGTCGTTAGCTCAATGCGTAACATTCTACAACCACTAAGTAAGTACACCATACTGAAATCAAAGTACATCAATCAATGACATATATTTAATTAAAATATTACTATTAATATCGCGTATGTCACTAGATCAATTTTATTACATGTATTTATCAGTTTTATGCCGTTTTAATTCTATCACGCTCGTAGTATTACTTAATTTTCACCAGAAAAGATATGTTCACCCTTAACCAGATTTATTGCACCTTTTCGAATAATTTTTAAATTGTTTAACTGATGATTGGTTATAATCGACATACTATAAAATTTGTTTAATCGATAACCCAATTAACAAATACACAATAATATCAAAATAAATTGTGGACAATTTGGCATCATAATTTTTACTGACGATCAATTGCCTAAGTAACCACTCAAAAACAATATTGATATAGTTAAATAAGTTATGAAAAGATTTATAAAATACAACCAAGAATTACATAATCAATGGCTTAAAGTGTAAACTCCAGAATTTGACAACTTTATAGGATAAAAAAAACTAAATCGACAACTTGAAAATAGGAAAATAAAATAATATCTCAAGTTTGTAGTGTTTAATCAGAGATTTTGGAGATAGCAATTTTTTGAGCATGAATATTTCGATTAAAGGTACTAGATGACATTGTAAAGTCATTTTCACCTAAAAGTGGAGTTAGCAAATTTATACTTAGCCATGTATTTTTATTTATTTTTTATAACATTGATGTAGTATCAAGCTGTATTTTTCGATTATTTATAGTTCTACGAATATATTCCAATACCTTGCCATTTACTTGACATTTAAATAGTTAAAAATAATGCTTATTTGGAGAATTAAACCTTTACAAACCAAGATGCTTTAACTATAGAATTTCTAAAAAAAAAACTTGTAAACAATTAAAAATGAGTCGATTCTAATGGTGCTATTTTTAATTATTGAAATGAACTATTATCTGAGAAAAATAAATTCGAATCTGAATTACTTAAGAAAATCGCAGCACATTTGGCGAAACATTTTATTTTTGCATCATTTCCGCAAATATCTAGAAAGAAAATGACATTTCGACACGTTGATTGGATCCTAATGTAGTCTTAAAATCTTTAAATAAGTTATAGTAGTATGAGATTGAACGATATCGTAACTCTATAGCTGCAGAACGCACATCTACCTTTAACAAATGATTTTAATTTAATTTTCATTGCAACTTTTATGAGTGTCTGGTTTCCTTTTATTGGCACAAAATCATCACAAAATTTATTCTAACAAATTTTGGATGAATATGATAGGTTCATGATATCACGAACCAAACATCTTTGAAGTTCATATACAAGTTCAGAGACAACTTTTCAATTTACTAATAGTAATTGTCGATCATACAGTATGTACATACAGCAAAAACAATTTCTGTGCAAAATGTATGTTTGCAAGCATAGTGTTTCGCTCCGGGCGTTGCATTGCGAATGGGGCTCCGAATAACAAGCAAAATATGCCATCAGCGGAGCTTTTACGAGCGAATCGCAATCGCGTATATTGTAGCAAACAACCGAATATAATATTTTCGTTGCAAAACGTCGTTCGTTGTTGTGTGCGGCGCTCGTAATTGACTCAATCGTTGAAAAAACACGCGCGCCCCGGGCTGGCGCGACCTGACAGCGCCCCTGCGCGACACACAATAGAGTTGTGTCAAATCAAAACTTTTCAAATGCACAAATTTCAACTGCATCGCACACAGCATTACAACTTATATATTTAACTGGCAAATGTGTACATGTTATTATCAATTCTTTAAATTAAAATTTTAGCATTCAAGTAGCAATAACACAAAAATAGCTTTTGAGCTTTAAGTTCATTTAAAAAAAATATGTTTATAAATTATTTTAAATTGATTCTTTCTCTTGTGCTTTAGGTTATTTGTAGAGACTGTCTCTTAGTGTCGGAAAATGGCATATTATGTAATTTTCCCGTTCTCATTCAGCATCAGAGTATTCCAACGATCTTAGTAGGAAAGTTTTAGCTAGATAGAAAAGTACCACTAAAAATCTGGGAATAACTTTTAATTTTTTCTACACATAAACAACGTCTACGAAAAATCTTCAAAGATGCTCTGCTTTGCTATGAAGAAGGCGTTTCACTTTGATATTACACCTTAGTTTGCAGAATTCTTGAATCAGGATCTATAATTTGGAATATCCCTGAGTAACCAAATATCTTCTCTAAATTTCTGAAAAGGTTCTTAAGAGCGTATGAAATAATCTTATAAAAAAATCAAAAAATAACTTTTTAATTATAATAAAATATCAATCATTGTTAAATATATATAATATATTTTATTATTATTTTTACATAGAAATTCATAGCATACCTTAAATTCCACTTTAATTAACGAAATATTATTCCATCCCATCAAAAAGTAAAAGAAACAATGGCAAACTTCACTCTCGTGACAGCTTTTACTATAAACGTGACATGAGGAATTTTAGAAATGAAATAAAACGACTGTCTCGGCACATAATACATTACTATATGATATAAGCACGCATAACAAATGTGACTTTTACAATGTCACATTTAGTACACTCTCATAATAACAGCATGTACGCAATTGGGCGAATGTAAATCAAGTGAGCTTAACGCGCGATCAAACAATGGTTCAAATCCACTGTCGCATAAATCAGCGATAATGCACCATTATTTAGTCACGGTTAAAAAATAAACCAGAACCCCTTTTTAAACAACCCTTTTCGCGATTCGAAACGTCCATTGTTACACTTTCTATATTCATTAGACATTTCACGCTGTGATACAAACGCGTCGAATAAACATTGAAAAAATACGTTAGTTATTTTGTCACGAATAAAATCCGACTGTGACATTTATTAGTGATCTGATACAACTTTTTTGTGTGCTCGCTTTTGTGAAAGACGTATACCTGTGTCTAATGCATGACGTGTGTCAATTAAATGGCTTCCCGAATGTATATAACATAGCAAAGTGTTGTTTTTAGAATTTCGGAACGGAGAGCATTTGTTGGGCTTTATTGTCGATTTGTTTTCTCACAGTGGAAGCTGGATAGAGATTGACACAGAAATAAGATAAACAACTAACGACGTGGGGGAGGACACTTCCTAGTGTTGAGAAGCCAGACTACAACACAATAAATTTGACACATTAAAAAAAATACATATTATAATATACTATACCATCACTTCATTTTATATTATGCACTTAAATAAATATCATATCATAATAAAAGAAATTGAGAAAACATCTTGGATTTTATTAGAGCAATATTTGAAAACCCTATCGTTGATTGAATAGAGTAGCTATGTTTATAAAAACAACATGGATATTATTGAAAACATTGCAGTGAATGCGTATGTAAAAGTAATAACAATGCGACACGGCCGTTGCACATCAACCCTTTACCAATAGGGTGGTCGCTTAGTTGGTCTTAATCTCACCCCCAGGGCGAATGCTGAATAACTATATTTAGGCACATGTTTTTATAAGCCCATCTATAGGATCAATACAATATAATAAAATGTATATATCTACGTTTTAATATTTATTTTTATTAAAAGTAATGCAAAATCAGTTTTCCATATTTTGTTGTTTAATTACCTTTTAAGATTTTTAACCAAAAAGATCGATTACTAATACATGAAAGATCTAGGTTCGAATCCCATATATATGTATATCAGAATTCGTTATTTTTATATACTCGATCATCACAAATTTTCCTAGTTTTCTTTATCTCACTTATTAAAATAATGCAAATATGGCTTAGAAATTCCCTAAGAATGAGATATTTCAACTGATTATATGTATTACATAATATATGTATAAAAAAGAGTAATGAGCAGTTTAATTGTATTTCTATGGCATTGAATTTACAATATTAGCAATTAAAATATTTAATATATCTTATGAACTAAAGAATAACTTTTAAAGGCGTTTTTACTAGAAATATTTTTTTTCTTTCAAAATAAAAGAACTTTAGATTATCACAACTAGAAATTTAAAAGACTGGCAATAAAAAAATGGGATTTTCTTTAAAATACAATTTTGTATTAAGATTTTTTAATTTTATAAATTATAAGTGATTTTTATATCAATTTATTGCAATAATATAAGAAAACATACTCAAGACATAATTTAAATAAGAATTATACAATTACAAATATAGTTTAATTGAGATATACAAAATGATGATTAACTGATTACATCTCATTACCTGTTGATTTTTTACAACAACATAACAAAAATTTACAAAATACAAAAAGCTCAATTGGTCAAGTTATATTATAAATAAATAGGTTTTTATGCCATCGTTTTTATTTATATCGCAACAAATTAAATGGTTAGTAATTTTATTGATGTACGCCAAGTTACTTTTTGATGAATTGTCAGTAACCTTGTATTAAACGGTCAGTTAATAAATAAATTTTAAGCAACTAGTTTAATATTTAAATCTTCGATGATTATTAAATAAGTTTTAAAAGTAAGCAAATCCATATGTCCTAAAACGCTATTATTTTATTGAAAATTAAAATTATTATTAATAGATTTTATTTCACTAAGAGTTAGTTGAAATATCATTAACGATTGCTTTCCTGAAATTTCTATTAACTATTATATGATTCAATATTCTTCTGACATTTCTTCTCAAATATTCCAGTACATACGTATTTTTTTATTATCACTAAAAGCTTCAGCAAATTTAATAGTTTCACTTAACCAACTGTCAAAATATAACTGACCATTTATTATATATATTGTCCATTTAATATAATAAATAATAATTTATTATAGCTACTGACCATTTATTTAAACTACTGACTGTTTGATTAAATGTCCAACAAAAAATGAACAGGCTAATTTTTATATCCATTAATGGTAACGAAATATCTTAAAAGTACAACTCTTTATTTGATATCGACTTATTGCAAAGAGTTCTTTTATAACCTAAATTTAGATTTATTACTATTATTATTATTTATATTAAAGTGAAACATAATAATTAATAACTGTACCTATGATACGCTTTTAAAATATCTGTTCCATGTTTAAATATATGTATATATTTTCAATACTAAATTAACAATATTTGTTAAATAATATTCATTAATATGTATAAAGATGAGAATATTCATTAATATGAATAAACATACATACTACAATATCTATAATTTTTAAGTTAATATTCATACAAGTATGTTATTTTAATAAGCATTTAGGCTATTTAGTGCTTAATATAAATTTAAATAGTATGGCATAATTCATAATTAATTAAAACATTTCATAAAATAATACAAAATAAATATTCACAATAAAGTTAAACATAACAGCATTGTTTGTTAGTACAAACAAGCTTTTCGTAAATCTCGATAATATGACATTAAATTATATCAAATAAAAAGTAAATTATTAGGAAATAATTATTATATTAAATAAAAATAATAAGCATAGTTTTTATTAAGAGAAATTAATAACGAATTATAATTGTTCTTTTTAAATAATTATTCATTCATTTTCCAAACCATTTTCAATATGAAGATAAAGCCATTCTTGACTTAGGAACCAATACTATATGCCTTAACTTTAATTTTTCTTTCTGAATGCATAAATGCATGTGTAAAAGCAAGCTATTTAATTGAAAAAAAAACGTTTATTCTTACAAAATCATTTTACTTGATTTTTAAGTTGAGGTTTAGTAAAGTTAGTTTCATTTTAAAATGAAATTAAATATTAATTAATAAATTTCTTTTTGTTATTGTCTTTCAATCATAATCGAAATAGATTTCTTCAAATTGTATACATATTTAATTAAAATTCAGATAAAAAGCTCTTCTAAAAACATAACGTTATACTATTGCATGCTACAGAGTTCAATAGAAGAATCCAAAAAATCTTGATGAAATAAGTAGACGTTACACACATACTATACTGACATAATTAAAAGATATTAACTTTGAGATTGACAAACAACATTAGAGTATATGGGCGCATTATAAATATGATATAATTTAATTTATCGGTTGTGTCATTCAATACTGAATAGTAGGTACTAACCGTTACAAATGGCTCAAATGCCACTAATAACAACATAAAGTGATAATAACCCTTCTCCATTAAACCATTGTGTTACGTGCTCCGACAATGACGTTGCAGCCCTTCAGAGGGCGTTCAAATCTCTTCATTAGGGCGACTCTCCCCTCGTTTTCCAGCGGAACTGCCAAGAAACCACTAAACGGAAGTTGAAACTAAATAATTTCCTCTGTGAAATATTCGTATTGCTTTTATTGTATTTACAGTACAAACAATATATTTTGGTGTGTGTATTGTTTTATAAGGAAGAATACATTTTTTCTGAACTGTTTAGGAGAGGGTGGTGTGCGGCAAAATATAGATCATCGTTTTTCAATTAAATTTACTCATGGAACCCTTTTATATTTTGACAAACATAATAAAACATATTTAACATGTTAAGCTTACATAAAAAATCAAAATTTCTAACTGGCATAAAAAGTCGAAATGAAAACGCTTGATGTTTAATTCCGTCAGTGATAAATTCACACCGATCACACCGATTCAAAAGAGAGTCTAAGGTTCTTCAAGATGCTTCCGCATCATTAAGAATCGTTTTGTAGTCGGATATAAGTCAGATTTAATCGGTCCACGCGAACGAAGCGCCACAATGGAGCGGCGCCCGTGTGAACCGGCTCGACCCTCTCCGCCCAGGGGACTTGCCCACGTTGTACCAGATGGGTGCCTCCCTGTGTTGTTGTCGATGGGGCATTCCCCGCCGCGGCATTGTGAGGTGGCCGCGAGCTGTTTTCCAAAGCCAAAAATCAAAAGACAACAAGCGAGTGCCGGTTCGCGCTCCGATGAATACCTAATTGGATTTGGATGTGAGTCTTGAAATAATAAATCTCGACTGTGCGAGAGATGCGGAGACAGCGAATTGAAATTGTGGCAACATAGTTATTAAATAGCAAATATGTACAAGAGATATTCGGAAAGAATAGATACATATGCACCTGATTGGTAGAGCTTATCAGGTCTCAATGATAACAACTCTGGGTGTTTTAAATAGCTATATGATAAAGAAAAAAATATTACTGATAAACTCATCCATAAATTTTAAGGAACAATTCGTTTCGAATGACGCTTAACGATCAAAGAACTTTATAAACAATATCAAAAAATGTCCTGAACTTTTCTTAATAAAATGGTTTTTAAAAAAACAAACTATTAAAAACTTTAATTAGATACTTTAATAATTTTCGATAACGA
Source organism: Plectrocnemia conspersa (assembly GCF_051122295.1). NCBI lineage: Eukaryota > Metazoa > Arthropoda > Insecta > Trichoptera > Polycentropodidae > Plectrocnemia > Plectrocnemia conspersa. The sequence goes on from NW_028277176.1 coordinate 16,911,812, forward strand.
CAACGATAATTTTTCATTATCAATTATCGTTCGATATCATTAATTAACGATAATGAATATTTCGATTATCGATCTCTAACGATAATGATAATGAACGATATTATTGTTTGTTTAAGCGATATTTGTCGGGAAAGTACAAAATAAAATAATGTTAACCAATGGCGCACGAAATTATGCGCCCTTTGACTTCACGTTTATGGCCGAGCTAGTCCTGATATTAGAAGAAGTTTAAGATGTGAGTGAGGGACTTTCTGCTGATGATTCACTGACCGCTCAAAAAATATCCCCAATTCTTTTATCTTGGAAAAGTGCTCGCTGCTGATCTAACACAACTCACGAAAGAATTCATTACTGAATTTCAGAAACTTCAGAGTTTTGCCGAAACCTAGTACTGAAGAGCACCATGTACGTATGGCCAATCAACTCTACCCGTATTATAAGGGATTACCTCTTACTCAGTTCAACAAGGAAGAGTCCACTCTAAGAAGATTTCTTGACTCACATCCATCGTCTCAAGAGGTTGAACAGGAAACTCCAACAAGGCAGCATATCGGACTGGCGTCAACTCTTACCCTCGACGACATAGATTTCATGGATCTGTTGTGGCTGTAAAAACTCAGCATGCGACTCTAAATCGGACCAAATCGGCAATGGAAAAGTAGTGGGACTCCTTCAAGATTTATCCCGGACCTTCATCTTATAAAATTGATGTATTGACCTGGTGGAAAGACTACAACGGGATCTTCCCGTTGTTGGTGGCTGAAGCCAGAAAATGGCCAGAAAAGTGAACGGGTTTTTTCTGCTAGAGGAAACCTCGTAACATCTCAGAGTATAAGGTTTGACCCGTCAAATGTTGAAAAGATCCTCTACATACAACTGAATCACAGTAGAGTCTGTATCACTAAATACAACATTGGAATTCCTATTGTTGAAGAATTACCTGTCGGAGAGAGGGATGATGAGGAGAGTGGACCATCATTTTTAACTCCAAGAAGTCGTGCTGATTCTGCATCCAGTGCAGCAAGTAATGACTCCCGCAACACTGTGAATGTGACTCCAAGAAAAGCTCAAGACAGTTACCGAAAACTTAAAAAAAAGTTACAAAGCATTGTGTATGCTTCAGATTCATACTCAAAAGATGATGTTGTCAGCATTGGTCCTTCAGAGACTATCAGTACAAGTTACACACACTCATAGGTAGATACAGAAACTGATTAAAGACTTATCTTGCTGTGAATGCATCAATGCATCATAGTGATTAAAATAAGGTGAATATTTTGAAATTTTAATATTTGTGATATTTTGGCTTTAAAGATAAAGTAATATTTTTATTATTTAATGTTCTGGTCATTTTAATTTATAACTGGTAATTTAAGATAATTTTGTAATATTAATAATTTCATAAAATTTTCTTAACAAATTTTTTTTTATTACAAACGAAAGTTACAAAATTTATCGTTAATTTTTGAGGTTGTACAAAATTAAACAATATTTATATTAATATTAAACGATATTAATCGATAACAAACGATTACACGAACGGTAATATTGATCAAACGATAAATTTCATTTATCGTTATCGACCATTATCGATCTAATCGATAATATATTTTTATATCGTTTCGTATCGATTCGAACATTATGCTCCTTAATCTATATAACATAGATTTATTGAGTTTCATTAGCTCTGATTCGCTATTTATAAACCAAAGTCTCTTCGATGCTCTTTTACAGTCAGTATTATAGTATCGTCAGCAAATTTAGCGTTTCCTGTTGAGTTCATCTGAGGAAGATCTATTTTGTGTAATAAATACAATATCGGTACAAGAACGCTGCCTCGATGATATTTGGTACAGTTTTGTGTCTACCTTTCCAGTCCTAATTTGTAAGTGTCAATCTTTCACGTAGGATTGGATTATTTAGTAGATGTGTGGAAGCAGTCTCTTTATTGTAGATTAGTAAAGTTTCCCACAATCTGTCGAAAGCCTGGGTGCCTCAATCTGTCTAATATAATTTATTTTCAAAGTTAATTTATATATTTTGCCATTCTTTTGTAGAATATTTATTTTGCAAGCAAATTAAAAACAATATAATATAAAACTCTCATTTATACTACTCTTATTTTAATTTCATAACACTATTATAATAATCAGTTTAAAATACTATTGAATAATAAACATATTGAATAAAAACTCATATTATGTTATAATTGACACATATGTTAGAAAAGAAAGCAAAAACGATAGATCGTAAAATATATAAAAATAATATATTTAATAATAATAAAATATTTACATTATTCTTCCATAACAAAAATAATACATGAGATAATAATGTTAACATATTTTAAACTGCTTCTATAACTTATTATATGTTGATGTATATATAATTGAGTGTTTCATTTTTTTATAATAAAAATTATTTTGGTTATATTATTTTTGCTTTAATTTATAAAAATAAATAAAAAAATTGTTTTAATTGTATTTCTATAAAATATTTATTTCACTATAATATGCTATGTATTATCTTATATAATATTTGTATGAATAAAACGATGATAATATCAGCGTTTGCGGTAGTGTTTTATATAAAGTTAGATTTAATTGATTCAATTTCATGAAAAACACGATCGCAATGAATTTATGTTGACGTCCGCCTCGTGTTTATTTCATACAGATTTTGTTTCATAATAAGTACAAAAAGTATAAAATACACATACACAGGGCCGTACAAAGTAAATAAATGACTTTTATTTAAATAAAATATTATTTATATAAATAATTTTAAAAATACAAAAAGATAGATAATAATAACTTATCAATATATTTATTTAAATGTATTCATATTAACTGGGCTATCGCTATTGTCGAATATAAACTATTTCCATAATTACGTTAGCTTAAGTGAAGTATTTAAGTGAAGGAAAAGTATGCAGAAACCTCTTAATGACAATGTTATTATTATTAATAAATATACTAAGATTAAAGCTACTCATTTATACATTTAAGTGTCTATAAAATAAAGGAGATTGAAATAATTATTATTTTTTTAAGATCAGTGTTTGTTAAGATCTCAAATAGCATTATTTTACAAATTGCTTTGTTAGCTCAACTCTCACATTGACCACCCCTCGTTTCCACCCTGCTATAAAAACACTATAAAATAACAGCAATCGCAGACAAAGTGCACAAACGTTGACAGTCACATATGTCTGCGCATTAGATCAACACTTGGGCACGTTTTGCGGGCATGTCTTGTCATGGGGGAACACGTGCCACCGGTTAGTGGCCACGCGGCGAACAAACATCGAAATTAATGTCGCGTATTAATTTCCGATTCGGCGGCCACTCCAAATGATAATCTGGAACATTGTCAATCTTATCTCGATTAAAACCAATGTTTTTTAAAGGCAGCCGTCACCTACCCCTACGCGAAAACACCCTTGCCACTATTTTCAGAGGTGTAGTGAAAGTTTAATTTTCCATCTATATTTCGGCAATAGTTTGCAATAGTCTCATCGATATTGATTTTTACAACAAGCATAACCAAAAATTGTGGAGAGCAAAAAACTTCAATTTTGATTTGTAAACTTCAAGTTAAGCTTTACGATAATAATGTGAAGCAGCAGAATTATTGTAATTAATATTTTTTTAAATCACACAGTACCTTTCTTAGCAAAAGAAAAAAAAAACGGTAATTAAAAATGTTAAAAATCATTCTCAATATCTTTCATGAGGTCAATAGGTGATGTTCATTGCTGTGAAGTGGTAATTAAGTGGTTCTAAGCGAGTCGAATTAATTTTCTAGACAATAAGCAATTTCTGGCTTTTATGGCTTAAAATTGAAGTTATAAAAAATGGAAACTATTTCGTCATTATTTTAATAATGACGAGTTACTCAGTTAACTTGAATTTAATTAACGCTTCTTACAGTATTTTTGAATAGCTTCTCTCAAATTTAATGCATTAAAATAATATTTTTTTAATTGATTATTTGACATTAGAACACTTTTCTGATTTTAGTAGATAATTATGTTTATGTATCACTTTGTTAAATCCATATTAGGTATATAATAATGGAATATATAGTAAAAAACAAAACTATATATTCATTTAATTCGTTCTTAATATGAGTTCTGGAAAAATCATTATACTATAAACTAACGAAAAACAATTAAAAAAGCAAAATAGATGTATGTTCTATAACTACCATTTTTTTTATTTGTTATATCGTTTTCCAACAATTTTGTCTTTTTTATACACTCCTAGCCATATTAATCATATTTAAATTATTTATTACAATATATTATACATATGATATTTATAATATTATTTGCAAGTTTTTAAAATGTAACTCTAGTGGAAGAAACAAGTTTTTGATTTTATTCAGATGACTAACAAATTTATTCAATTCGTCTCTATTGTTATTCCACCGAATTTTTATAATAGTAGTTCTGTAATAAAATAAAATAAATATTTTCATTTGACACACCACTGCTTTTATCCCCGTATTCCAGATATGATTATGTATGCTCGTTATCTGAAAAAAAACCACAAGAACTCACCCTAATGTGTTAATTTGCATGTAAAACGTGTATAATGATTTTATAATAGAGTATGTGGGGGTCATCAAGGTACGTGTCACGATCGCCGCTCGTGATGATTTCCTCGTCGGTTTCGATACAATCTTTGGGGTGTCTTTGCATCCCCTAGCTTTACACCCTAACCCACCCACTATTGTGAGCAAAGTCGCGGTTGAGCACGTTCAGCTTATTGGACCTCTCCAGCGCGTGTCTAGAGCTTTCATCCGCTCACTTACACAGCTCTGTGTGTACAACATCAAAGATATACGACCACAGGGTTGCCAACAACGTTGCGATCGATAAATATAGAAAATCTGATTGACGACATTGTAAATTGTTTGAGGACGTGGTGTTTGTATTGTTTACAATGATTAAGTTATGAATAGTGCCATACGCTTTTCGAAATTAGGTTGATCTTATCGTGTTTCTGTGTTTGGCTAAAAATGACTTAGTAATGACGCTTTGATATATTATTCTAAAGTATGCTATAAAAAATGATGTTTATTTGTCATTAAAAGAAAAATTGCAAAATTAGTAATATCACCTTTGTACTGAATAATTTACTTTTTAATAATTATTGCAATTTAATTTGCTCTTCTATATAAATATAGGAGAGAAAATTAAATCTGGACGTAACATTTTTGTGATTTATGTTCACTCTCTGTCCTGTTAAGGGTACAAGTGGTTACAGTTAGGCATTCTAGTTGAAATTTCGATAAATAAAAAAATATATGTAATTATAATAAAGTATATTATTGTAGATGTTTTTATAGTATTAATGAACTGAGAACTGGATGGTCGTTAAAAAACTTCAATGGGATGTTGATTTGTTATAATAAATGCGAATAATCAAAGAACCGGAACGAATCGATCTAAATGCAATGTAAATGTAAAGTAGCAGCAGCTGTTACTAATTAAAAATTTTCATATTTTGAACATTAAAAAACCGAGACATAAATTCGCAGATATATAAATTTTATGGTGTAAATTTTTAGAAAGCCCCCATACATTTTTGCAATCTGCCAATTCCCAATTGGAGAATATTTTTGTGGTACTTAGATTATCAAAACAAAGATAAGACCGATTAGAGTAGTTGCAAAAGTCGTAAGCATTTTTTGTCATTCAAATATTTTATTAAAAGCTTCCAAGAAAACATGTATATTTATAAATATCTGGCATGGACTCACCCTTTTTATGTGGTTGTAAAATATTTTTAATTATTCCAAAAAAAGGCTTTATAAATATTTTTGAGAATTAAACAAATTTCTAAAAATATGAGAATCTTCGATTTTTAATTTTTTTTGTAAAATTCTCGACAAAAAAACTGATACCACTACATCAACTGACACAAAACTTGTATGTTGCTTCTGCACTACCTAATAAGTTCCCATTGATTGCAATAAATAAGTTCCCATTGATTGCAATTTTATCTTTCGTATTTATCTTAAATTAAAATTTATAACAACATCGACAAAGCAATGACGAGAAAAAAGATACGCTATAAGTTAACATAATATTCGACAAAAAAAAAACAACCTCCTTTACGCAAATCTGAGTAAATTTCATGACAACTGCTATATAAACTTAATTTATATAACGATTATGTTATATTTGAAACAAACCATTTTTTTTTATTTTAACCAAAGAAAAAATAATAAAATTGCTTATTTTGTGCAGGCAATATTTTAGAAATTACTTAAATTGTATAAGGTTAGTGCACATAAAATATGAATTTTACTAATTTTCGCAGGATTTTTTTCAACGTTTATTACAAAAGAAGAATACAGGAAAATATAATTTCCTGGTTTATAAACATTTTCTATTTACAAGAACAATTTAAAATATAAAATAAGAAAGTATTAATAAAATAATATAAATTAGGTAAAAATACAAAAGCCTTTTACAAAGGTACAAATGAATAATTATTAAAAAAATAATAATAACAATAATATTTTTATTATTATATATAAATAATAACACTGATTAATTATTAAAAAATAATATGCTCAAGAAAGTTTAGAAAAAAATATTTAACTAGGGACCTAGAGCTACTAATAATTAAATTAATTATTCTAAAGTAATATGTGTTTAGACATTTTATGTTTTAACTCAAATTAAAGTTTAGTCTTGTCATAGTTACTGATTCTGAAGAATAATGGGTTAATATGGTCTCACATAATGTTTTAATAGTATTTTTTTGTGTGACTATGGTTTTTCATTTAATTTTTAAAAGTTTTTATTGTAAATATAGCTAGGCTTTATAGCACAGTTAATAACATATAAAGTCAGTAATATAGTATTTTAAATAATATAGTATTATTATAGCACAGTCTAGAAAAAAAATAATTACTAGTAATTTTTTTAAATATATTGTTTATTTGCTTTTGTGCCGCAATGACAGCAAGCCATTCGGACCTGATTTTGAATACGTGTATGAAATTTAAGCTATAAGTCCAGATGTACTCCTAAGAATTTGTCACCTACCTTACAGTTTCTTTGTGAGTTTTACAGCTTATTTCTTTTCTTATCTATTGATTTATTTCATTTTCATTTTTTAAAAATTTAGATCACTTAATTAAAATTGGTTTGATACCGTATTAAATAATTAAGACGGCTCTGTTATCAGTGTAAATTTATAAACCAGTATTTTTTTAATATGAATGTCATTACTATATAGTATAAAAAGGAACAGTCGGAGTATACCACCCTGCGGAATTTCAGCTGAAATCTTAGGTGGGTGAACTACTTAGCGAAATAACATAGCTTTGACATTTTTGGTATATTATATAAATTACATAATTTGGAGCTTTGTATTTTATTAATTGCTTCTTTAAGACAAATAAAACATTTATTATATAGATACATATTATGATATTTTCTGTTAAATTGATAAAAAGGCAATAAATAAAAATTAAATACACTTTTAAATTTAAAATATACATTTATATGCATTTCTTCTCGACGTCACGATGAAGATGTTTTTGAAATATTGATTAATATTGTAGCAATATTTATGAAGTGCTCTTCAATATTGAGAACGCCATTGTACTGCGGCACGTGAGCACTTCTTTCTTCCTGTCTCCGCGAACAAAGAGAAGAAACAATATACATTACAAGAGTTGTATCTAATACACGATGAATAAAAAAACACAATATCCGGCACTAGACTGAAAAATACTTTGTTAATCATCATCACTCGCCTTTCCCCTCGCATATACTAATTATTATTGATAAGAAAAAAGGAACGATTCGGTAGCCGGCGAATTTGGTTTATTTCTTTAAGCGCTCTCTCAGAGCTTTACATCAAAAAAGCCCCTTTGAAGTATCGATTGCAAGCAAATAAGCTCGGAGACCGTTAAATAAGCAAATGGTGTTAACTTTTTCATAACATTACGCAGACTTTGTTTTGCTCTTGTCTTGGTGTAATTCGATATGAGGATGTGGCGTGGCGGAGCGTACTTAAATGAGTAACGATACTACAACAGACAATATGTTACCTTTCTTTAAAAAATAATATATAAATTAATGGATTAGTATTCAAAATGTGAAATAAAAATTCCATCAAAGTTAGGATTTTAAAACGATTTTAAAATTTCTCACTATTTCTTAGAAAAATAAATATTATTTATTTCCTATGTTAATTAAACCAACCTCTATGATATTGTTTTACTATTTTTAATACCCCATAGATACGAATAGTTGTACCAATAATAAAAACAGGTATGTTATAATTATTGTTTTAATAATACTGGGTTATTGAAAATAACAGCGCTTCTAAAAATCAGGAGCTTTTCGAGAAGCTTATAAGTATTACATTGTAACATAATAAATATGTATAAATATGTACATAGATAGTTACTTATCTTATAAAGCAGTGTAATTTTATTTTAACTTATTGACTCAAAGTCTAAATTACTATATGTATATATATATATATATATATATATATATATATATATATATATATATATATATATATATATATATATATATATATATATATATATATATATATATATATATATATATAATTTATTATATTATATCTGATACTAAATTATTCCTCCAAATATATTCCAAAATTGTAATAGTTTGTTTGAATAGTTTATTATTTACTAATATTATAACATAATATTTAAGATGCTCTGCAATAATTGTCTATAAATATCTTAAAGCACATAAACGATCGTGATATTGTATCAATTACAGTAACAACAACAAACGTTGTTTGAGAAGAAAGCATACTTTTCCAATTAGCCGCTGCGCCAGACTGGATGACAGATGCTGATGGATTTTTGCATCTCACAAATCCGCCATAATTGAGTATTACTTTACACTTCCACATCAGTTAACTGACAAATTATTTATATTTCTTATTTTTAATTTATTAATTAAAAAGTTTCAATTAACTTTCTATTTAACGTGTGAGCTTTTTTTAAGAAAAAGTTCACTTCCTTTAAGTTTGTTATCATACGCGTTAGAAACAGCCACTAGCTTGTTATGAGAGCAAGGAATATAAACAAGGGGAATATAACCCATGTTATGATTACTTTGTGTATTTTTTTATTGTTGGCGATATTGAATTTCATATTATTTATGGGCACAGTAAAAATCGCTTTCGATGGTTAGTTAAAAAATATTTTTAGATAACGTTAGACGTTTTTGTTATGTGGGGTCAGTTGTTCACATCTTTATACTTTTATATTTTTATGTATTTGTAGATACAGGCTGAACATTCGGTTTTTACTAAAATTCTGGCACGAAATATGCTTCTCATATAGGTAGTGATACACAGGGCCGCCGAGAGCGAGCCCGGAGCCTGGGAAAACAATGATTCCGGGCCTCATGACAAAAAAGGTATTTATATCATAATAAAGCTTCTTGAATAAAAAATAATAGGTTCTATTCAACAAATAAACATATTTTTGGAAATCATATTTCATGAGAAATATTTTAATTATGCATTAAAATTATATACTCATAATATTTACCTGATAATTAGTCGTGTTTTCTTTGCTGCTCAGCGTTGCCATATAGTGAATTTTCGGTCCCGTTTGAAAGCCATAAAATCATGCAATCGCAGTGGAAACTCTCGATTATGAAGCGTTTATATTAGGACTTTTTATAATAATATTACGAGTGAGAATCGAATAAAGCACATCTAAACCAAATTTTGACCAATAAGAGAGCGCAAAAACAATTATGACTTCTCAGAAGGCAAAAATTCACGTCAAAAGCAATAAAATTGTGTTGGCGCCATCGCAGTGGGAACGCTCGTTGCCGAGCGTTCCCACTGCGACGCCACCGACACAATTTTATTGCTTTTGACATGAATTTTTGCCTTCTGAGAAGTCATAATTGTTTTTACGCTCTCTTATTGACCAAAATTTGGTTTAAAAATATTTTGATTAGCCCTCTTATACTAATTTAATATATGATGATCGACAATTACAATAAATGGTTGATTTTTAAATTATTGACAGCTTCGAAACGTTCATTTGCTGTTCAAACCCAAACCTAACCTAAATGACAAGTACGTTCGGAACTTGTTGACTTTAACAGTTGATGTGTCGTCATACAACTATTTTTTAAAACAAAATTCAGAAATGCTATTGTTCTGTTTTTCGGTATTCTGTTTTGTCACAGTTCTGACTCAATATGTTTTGTTTCGTCTGATTACCGTCAGTAACAGTCTCTTTACACAATAGCGATTATCCTGCATAAATTATTCAGTTAAGTCTATATAGTTACCATTATAAATCTTCAACTTTTTATTTCTAGTAATAAATTAACACTGGTATTAAAGAGTTACTATTCGAAAAGTCATCCACTAATATTATACAGCGTACTCAAATAATCGTTTCGATATTCTCTATGACCTGAATAAAATAATTAATTGAGAATTTTTTGGACCATATATATACCACCTAGTTCAATTTTATTAAATTATCATGATATCTATTCGCGAGATTAAGAAAAGAGTCCGTGATAATCGATCGTAATTATAATTATATAATAATCCCTACTTCCAATCTCTCAGACACCTTAGAAAAACAAAAAGTTTCATTCGAGATTTGAAACCAGGTCTTTCAGATATTTACGGCATTGATCTAACATTATGCAGCTATAAAAGTGTCGTTCTAAAATTAAAAAGGCAATTTTAATCGGTTTATATTATCTTTGACAATAGTTCACTTCCAACCTCTGTTAATCCATAAATTCTTGATTTTTATAAACAATGCTTTAAGCCTTTGTTATGTTGTTTTAATAATAAACATAAGTTTTATTATAGATCATTATCCAAATTAGTATCGTTTCTTTGTAAGCACATACCGTAAGCTTCGATTTAATTGTAAGTTTCCCTGGTCCCCTCTATCCTGTCCAGAATCCGTTACGTGCTGTCAACTTGGAGAGGGCGAACGGGGCAAACACTGGAGATCGCTGATTTCACACGTCGTTATTTGCAGATTAAACGATTTGCGAACGAAACGCTCCTTTGTGCATTCAAGTGCATGCATTCTGCCATGGGGTGTAAGTCTGGCACCCCATCGAAAAAAGTTACTTTTTTATCATTATTATGTATCAACGAAGTGGGCACATGTGCATTTTTGCACTTTAGAACGATTTTAATGATATAGGAACGACACATCAGCACTCTCGCATTACGAGAGAGATTCGTATTGAAAATATGTATATAGAAAAAATTCTCAATTTACGAAAATTCAACTAGCACATTTTTTTTAATTTACAAAAACGAGTAGTAGAGTCACGATAACACAATAGCAGAGCTTTGATAAAAGCTAAGAGAGTCAGAAAAAATATCATATCGGTCATACATAATCCAAATATAAGAATCTTTACTAGGATCTAAAGATAACACTTTTACTTTGTGAAAATGCTGCTGAGAATTGCAAACATAAACTAATTCTAATTTACCAAAACGAACACCAAGTTGGTCGAGAATAATATGAAAACTGAAGAAGTTGACAATGTTATTAGCAAACTAGTCGAAATGACGAAAGAACTAGAACTAAATTTGAAAGAAGAGGACTTCGTTTTAAACAGAAATGAGCAGAAGTTCTGATGAAATTGAGGACCAGAAAAAATAATACTCTGCTTAAGAAGAACGGCAAAAAATGAACAACAAAAGCAATTTTATACTAGGAATATTACCTAAATTGTATACAATAAAACTAATCTAAAGTGATTGAAGACATATCTATGGATAATTATTTCGAACAATTTAAAAGAAGCACACTGCGACTGGTCCATAGTTCTTTATACACAATTTTTCACTACGCCATTTTGACTAAACAAACACTAAGCTGTTTAATTGACAGATAAATCGGTTTATTTTATGGCGCACAGATTATTATTAAAAACACCTAGTTTTGTCAGAGAAAGTTTGTAGTAAGAGATATTTAATATCAAATATTTCCTTAATTATTTCATCATATATGATGCATATGTATTATATGTAGATATTCATATCAAGAATTATTATAACTAAAATTTTACATTAGGGTCCCATATTATTTTGCAACAATTGATAAACAAATCGCACAACACACAAACCCAATTTCAAAAATAACAATCGAGATAAAAATATATTAATATAAAAAGGGCGATACGCCCCGGCACAAGGGTCGCCCCGGGCGGTCCACCATTTCGCGCCTCGAAACATCCTACCCTGTAAGTGTGTGTATGTACACTTTGTTCGATTGTTTTGTTTGTTCCGTTTTGTTGGCGGGCCTGTTTTGTTGGCTTGTTTGGTTTTCCCCCGCGAACGCTGGATGCTGGCGGCCTGGACCTAATTGATTCAATCGCCGGAAAAACACGTCGGCCACGTCCAGGATATTTTGTAATCGGTCATTATTTTGGTTTTCGGCCACGCTCGCTTCTGTATCGAAACCTTGCTGAGCACAAAGGACACACTTTTCCCGTCCGCCGAATTTGCGAACGTTTGTTGCAAAACTTTTCGTTTGGGGCGTTCGCAAGATTTGTCGTGAAAATATTATATTGTACCTATAGTCTGTTCACCTTCAAAAGTCTGCGGACATATACAAATACACGTGGACAACAATAAACAAGACTGCCATGCATACCTTGCCGCATCTCTTATATTGAATTTAGGTATACGCGATGACCATATTTTGAATACTTACAGTCCTCAAATTACATTTGCTGACATTTGATCACCATTACGGACAATATAAACTTCAGTCAGCATTAAAATTAATTCATGAATATCGAATGGTAGGTGATCTAAAATTGAATTAAAATATATTTATATAAATATAGTGTAAACATAATGAATGTATTTTTTATTGTATTGTATTATAATATTATTTTAACGGTCTTTTAGATGGTATACCTCTACAACTGCGCTTAAACACTAGCACTTGAATCAACCACCACACCCATAATTTCGTAAGTGACTTTCGATTCAATTTAATTTAAATTCTAGTGGTTTTCTGGAATGAATATCCCTAGCAGGCGACGGGGGTCGATCTCGCATTAGCGAGTGGCTTTCAAAATAGAGCCAAACCCTGACAAAGGGACACAACATTGCCCTTATAACATTTTTTTTGTATTTGACCATCCGTCGTCTCATTCAAGTCCCCGGGGGTATTGATTACTTATTCACGAGTGGTGATTTTTCCTTTAAATTGCACAAATATCAAAGAGCCCCTAACAAAGGGGCATTACCGACACGAAATTGCTTGTTTTTTCGATAGTTTTTTATTATTATTTTCGAGTCGAGGGATTTTTATGTTGGCGAAGTGTTCATTGTTGGAATTAACGTCGGTGTTAACGATAGGGCATTGTCGGAGACCAATTTGTGTGTTTCCACCTTTTGTTGGCCGGAAACGATTCGACAGATTGAAAATATTTGCGTTAAATATTTTACATTTCCCACAAAACATTTAGACTGGGGTATTGCATCTGTCATTTTAGGACAAAAGACTCGAGCCTAATATATCGTTAACGATTTACGATCGATTTTATTCTTTGGTTCGGAAAAAAAACAATAAATCGATGGCTTTTACAGAAATTTACAAAATAATAATAACAACTTAGGTAACCTTGTAACTTGGGTTTTAATTATTTTTTTGCATTATAATATGACTTTAGATAATATTTTGCTGTGCTCTGTATATTGTCAGTATACAGAGCACAGCAATATGGTCATTAATTTTATATGGTCAGTAATTTTATGGTCAGTAATTTTAAAACAACGCTCATTAATAAATGGTGAGTAACTTTATTTAATAGTAAATAGTTAAATAGTCTTATAGAAATTTGGAAGTTTTTTATTTAAGTAATTATTAAAAATTTTAAGTTTTTTTATATTAATAATAAATGTTATGTTTGATTATTAAATAGTCGGCTATATTTTGGTAATTTTTGCATTTTAATAGAGAATGATAATATGTCGCTAGATTTATTATTTAATTTCTCGTAAAAATGTGACATAAATGACAAATATAGTATTAAAAATGTATATGTGATTACAAAACACTTTTATGATTATCGCATTAAAGAGCTAATTATCTAATAATTCAATAATCAGAGATTTACTGTTTATCAAAAATTAACTGTTCGACTATGCTAAATTTATTAACCATTTATTTATTATCAACTGATTATTTATTTAATTAATTAATGGTCGTTTTATTTAAAATTTACTAAACATTTACAAGAAATTGTATGTAGATTGTTTCCTTATGCTAATAAACTACAATTATACAATGATTTAGTTGAAAGTTGAAATTATTTAATTTTACTAGCACCTGCCAGATAATTTATTTTTTCACTGGTAAAAATATATATCTACTGGTGAAAATATATACCGATATGATTCTACTGAAATAACATATTTTAAAAAATATTTTCGGAATAGATTCGAGATTTTTTTCTACATTTTCTTTTAAAAATAACCACACGAAACTGAATGTATTATTTATTTATTTTGCTGCATTAATTAACAATATATAAAAACATTAAATTTATATAATTCATCGATCAATCGAATACATAAATTTACTGCTACTAATTTACATTCGTAGAATATTTCTGCTCATTTCCAATATTTTTTAAATGTTCAAAAAGCAATAAAGTCAACAATAATTTGCAAACAAATTTTAACACAAACGGAGCCGCGTCAAAAACTATAATCTGTCCCTATGAATAATGATGTTTATTGTGAAAGTACTGCCTAAAAAGTAAATGCTTTTGAAGGCAATGTTCCGCTCCATTTATTTCTTGTATGTATAAAAAGGCTGAAGGAACTTATAACTGAAATCAGTGGCGTAGCTAGGGTATGGTGCCGCCCAGGGCGATCCTTAAAATTGCCGCCCCCCCCCCCCATACATTTTTTGCAAAGTCATAAAAATCAGCATTTCTTAAAATATTAAATTGGTTATTATTAAGTTCTTGTTATTCGTGGATTAATATATGTTTTAGTGCATTCATGGTTAAGAACCACACTAGACGATCACATCGCGAATATGCCGCCCCCAAGCAAGTGGCGTCCGGGGCGGCCCGCTCCCTCCGCCTCTCCATAGCTACGCCACTGCCTGAAATACATCAGTACATACATCTTAAACAATTTTAGTTTTGTTCAGATTCATTATTTGAGGTCGGTTTTTACTTTTTAATGCATATTTCCTGGCTATGATTTTTTTATACATATTTCCTTACTAGACTACGGGCCCCTCAAAGAGAATTTATTCTCCCCCCCTCTTCCCCTTCTCGGCAGGCCTGTACATTACTAAACACAACGATCGGATTTTTCTAACTTGTAGCAGAAGGTGAAAAATCATTTAGTATTCTGAAAAAAATTAAATCTACGATGGACAATGAGTCAGGAGAAAATAAATGGACTGGCAATTCTGAAATAATAACTGATTTTTCTAATGGAAAAATCGCAAAGCTTTTGTGAAATAAAATAATATTTAATACCATTGATTTTATTAAATGGTATACAATTTGTTTCTAATATTGAAGGACCTCAAGCATTTAGTTGCCCCAGGCCATGCATTTTCTTTAAAAGGCCCTGGTTATATATATTTCAGATTATACTAATTTCTATATGTATATTTTAAAACATAAACTACGAAAAATACAATATATAACACCATAATCACAAATTATATCGTTCCAGACCCTATACAGCCCATTTGTCAAAACAAACCGCCTATGGGCGAGAGTTTTTGTTTATAAAACAATTATTGGTCTTGGCCCCCATACGAGCAGATGTGTGCATCGAATGATTGATACACCAATGAAGCCATTGTTGTACGTGTTTTGTGAATTGGATTTTGGCAACGTCTCATTTGCCTATAATGATCCCAACTGTGACATAAATATCACGAAATGGAAAAAAAATATTTTATAAACATCTTATATTAAGTTGAAATAATTTACATATATAAAGCCAATTTATCTAACAAATTTTATAGTTACATTGTATGATCGACCTTAAGAATAAAGCAATCAAGTGATATTACGTTTCCCGCTTTTATGACTGTGTATGAGAACACAAATTTAATTTAAATGGTATTACCACAAATTATGCGTCTGCATGCGTATATGTCAAAGGAAATGCTTGTGTACAGACAAAGGATACGAATTGAAGCAAGTTGTTAAACGCCTACGAAATTAGGTTCAAATTTCACATGCAGATGGGCGCCGAGACAATGTAGCCCAATTACCACAAGAATTATGTATTATACTCACAAAAAGTATGCAAAAGAAAACAGAGCGGTAGCCGCTTACACATTGTTTATATTATTTTGCTCATTAACCACCGTAACAACCATAAATCATGTTTTGCTGAACGATTTTCACTAAATTAACACCGCGGATTATCCCAATAACTACATATATGGAGAGAGGGCAGTGTTTTTTTAAAGCGAAGGGTGCAAATGCGCGGATTATTTCTGGTCCTTTCATCTCGTATGAGAAAAACAGAGGGTGTCCTTAAAAAAGGTGGTCCTGGTCATTAGTGTTTTATTTTGTCGTGTGGACGGCGTGTGGCATCAACTTGTATTATTTTAATTTTTTGGATTGTGCGTCGAACTTTTTTATAATTTTAATACCAAATATAAAAATAATTTAACAAAATATTATATATTTTATATTGATTTAATAAAAATATAGATAGTTTAAAACACAAAATAATAAATTTATATTATATTCCAACCGTACAAACTTTATGTTATTACATTTTATACGTATATAGATCGTTCTTGTGTCATAACAAAACTCTATTTTTCTACTGACGACTCTAAATTAAAGCCTGGGCTGAACCAAATCAGATGGTTGAAGTGGAAGTGCTGTTATCTGGCTTTCTTCGTACTTTTATGGCATGAGTCTCGAAGTCTAAGATTGTACTAGTTCGTCTGTGTTGTTTCGGCGTGAACTCCACTGGTATGAGTTGAAGCTCAATGACAGCGTTCCAGCTCATATATTGTCGGATAAATTGAATGAAATCAACAATTCTTCCATCTAACATCTTTTCCGCGTCCCTTGACAAATCAATTTAAGCGGTATTATTGATTTTATTTAGGTGCCCAAAAAATTGAAACTAAAATTTTAAATAAAATTATTCACTTTTCCAATGGTCAATAATTTTGAACAAAAAATCGAATCCTTACTCCTTTTCGTTGAAGTATTTTCACTAAACATTTTATTATTTGAGCTCTTAAGTTAAATTGATTAACATCAGCTTTATTATATTAAACCATCAAATTTTGTAGACAAACTTTCATATTTCGAAATATTTCATATATTATTATACTAAAAATAAGTTTAAATCATCGAATAAAAGTCATATTCGATGATAGAGTACGCTCGGGATAAGGATTCCGGTTTGTTATTATGTGCGTGAACTGTGTGGCTCAAAAAAATTTCGCTCAGAATATTTCATTTTTTTATTTTAAAAGAAAATATATGTTTATTTAACATACATACATCTGAGCTAAGTTGGAAATTTCAACGGACAATTAAAAATATATTATATAATCGAAGAAACCAGACATTGATGTCATTAATTAAATATTTGCAAAATTTAAAATCTTTCACTTGTCAAAAAAATAATGAAGTCTTTATTCTACAAAAGCAAAAAGATATAAAATGGGGAAAGAACTTATTCGCAGATTGTTTAATGGCTCGACGACTCTATTAAATCATTAGAATCCATTGAATAAATTAAAAAATTATCATTGGCGCAACGATAAGAATAATAACTTTTTTAAGCCTTACAGAGAATAGTTTAAAAAAACCAACAATGTACGGATTAATGGAAAAATAATTAATATATTTTAATCCACGGGTAAGAACGAATAACTTATAGTGTATATTTGAAGCCTTGATATCAATTAACCCAGATATGCCCAAGAAATTTTGTTCTCTTAAAATTTCATTTATAAATAAAAAAAAGTGGCACGAGTTTAGTGACCTACCCATGGGACAGTGGGCATATCTGGGTTAAACCAATATCAACACAAAATTATTTAAAATAAATCATTAGAGAAGATCGAACTTTTGTGCCACACTGCACTTTAATGACGAATACAGCGTTGACAAATCAGCGACTGTCCTTAAAAGAGAAAGCGAGAAAACGAAGTACACGTTACATTGCTTCTCCCTCTTATATACATGTACACGCACACAATAACAAACCGGCATCCTTATCCCGAGCGTACTCTACATCTAAAAATAAATATTATATTTTTTAAACAGATCGACGCAGAATCTCTTGCGCTTGCACTCTAGTAAACGATTTCTAAATATTTTGAATTATTCCATTCCACGAACCGATAAATAAATACATGTGCCCTCTTGCTCCAGTTTCGATTCATCCTTTGTTATTGGAGTTGGTGGAATACAATGATGGGATTGTGCGGGGGGCTGTCGGGGCGGACGCCGCGCCGCGGGGGCTCCGCTACATCTCATTACTATCGCACGGGCCTGTTTTTCACTAATTACTGCCTTTTTATGAATTATATAAAAGCGTACAAAGACTCTTATATAAATTATAAACTAGCAGTAATCTTATTTAAAATCAGTTTTAATTATGTACTAGTTTATTTACATCTTAAATATAATCTAAAAAGATTTACATTTGAACCATTTTTTTAATATTCTTGTTTATATATAGGTACTTTATTGTCACTCAACTTAAAACATCATAATGGCAAAATTCACCGACACAGCCACTGTTCGTGCTAGACACATCAATCTAAAGATTTATTGAACAGTGTTGTCAGTGACTAGGTGTGCCGATACAAGTCCATGATGTATTACTACAACCGTTTCCGTTACCAAACAGCAAAGAGAACCAGTGGCGTCAATAAGAGTGGAGTGATACCATTTCTTTGTCGTCGCGGTGTCGCTGAAACCAAGGGGGGTACGCAAGGTGGCAGCCCTAGCCAACAATGAGAGATAATCTAAAAAGATATGGGCTCGTTAAGCGGACGACAAAAGTTTACTGCTGACATTCAATATTGACTGATGGTCATTTTGTGGACGTGCGGACCATGTCGCGGCATACTTGCCATTCACGCAGATTCGTTTTATAATCTATATTGTAATATCGACTGTGGACCCTTTTGAGGGGTCGAAATTTGCCGTCAATACAGTGGTAACAAACAATTTTCATACAAATTATCAACTACATACCTAAATATCA
This sequence comes from Plectrocnemia conspersa, assembly GCF_051122295.1. Lineage (NCBI taxonomy): Eukaryota > Metazoa > Arthropoda > Insecta > Trichoptera > Polycentropodidae > Plectrocnemia > Plectrocnemia conspersa. The sequence goes on from NW_028277176.1 coordinate 16,931,092, forward strand.
GGGGTAAAAGTATGCTGAAACTATCTGGAACGCAATTTTAGTTTATTTATATTGCGTTTTATTATTAAAAAAACGATATTTAAACACGATACAAAACTCACTTACATGCTGCAAACGTTGTGAATAGGTCAGATTATTTCGCCTGTTTTTTTGTGAACATTATTTGTGAAAGGGCGTTATTTAGCAATGTTTAACGCTTATCTTAAAACAATGGCCATGACAAGCTTTAGATTTTTTCTTTATAATATATATTTGACCGCCGAGCGCAATTTTTAGGAATATTGAATTACTTATTGAGTAAGTTATTTTTAAACAAGACCATAAAAATTGAATTGTGCAACAGTCTAAAAAAAGGTTTTCGATCTACATCGTCTATTCGAAAATATATCGATTTATCATGTATCTTTTAGCATTTACTATTTTAATACAATATATCTCAAAGGCGATTTTGAAAGCTACACGTCAGGCTCGTGCGGTTGCACCTTTGCCTGACCATTATTGTTTATTTTTATTTATTCCTATGTATGTATATATTTTTTTTAGTGCATTATGGAGCAACTGTTTCCAAATGGCGTATATTGTGCAAGCACATTCGTACACAAACACAGGTAAAAGGCAAAATTGAAATGTCAAAATCGGAACAAGGAATCGTGATGAAAGGAGAGCATAATGCCGTTTAAGAATATCATATTAAAAGTAAATGTTTGCTTAAATTTATAATATTTATTTTAAGTGTAACGTATAATAGTTAATGACCAAATAAATATATGATATTTTAATTGTAACATTAGAGACTCAAAATAATATGAAAAATTGTAATACTGTACAGATATATACTATTTTTGTAATAAGGATAAAAATAGTATAATAATAACTTGTATAAGTATTTAAATAACATGATATTTTCGGTATATAAAATATTACAGATGTTGTTAAAATATTTTCCATAAGTATATCAAATTGGCAAACCACCCCCAAAATGGTATCATATTACGTTTTCTTCATAAACTAAATAAATGTACATACCCACGTATGGCAACGAGATTTATGAGCGTTTTTATTTTATTGGTTCCACAGGGATAGTAAATATTTGATACTTTCGTATTGGACATGGCTCTCGTGTTGTAATTGTAACGAGAGATACCGAGAAAATTTATTGCGCAATAGAGACGCGTTACACACTATATACATTATGCAAAAATATTTCATAAAGATCATATTGCTTATATAATTGGGTATTTATAATAAAAATAACTTATGATACATTAAAAATATACAATCAATTAAATAAATATTAATAATATAATTTCCTGTTTTTTAAATATAGTCTTCAATTGCAAAATTGTTGTGCAGTGTAATTATAAAAATAACTGAGCAGCAATAATTATTTCAAGTACCACTCGCTATTATATTGCTGTAAGTTTTAAAGCTTATAATGAAATATTTATGAATATCGTCAAATACAACTTGGAGTGCTAACATGTGCGCTTTTTCTCAATAAATTGGGGTATTGAAAAGCACATACATAGGTATAAATGTATTATATTTACTTGTTGCAGGAAAAGCCGGGTGCTATGTCGCGAGCCTCGTAATAAACAAATAAAGACGTTTCACAATGGCAACAATCGGAAAGCCCTCGAATGAAAAGGGCCTTCGTTAAGTTCGCTAGTCGACACCTGCCCACCAGGTAACAATTGCGCTCACAAATTACATCTAGACACACATTATTTTTAAAGCCATCGCCCTCGTTTTAATAGGCAATCAAACCAGCACAGATGCCTGTTCGATCACATTGTAAAGATCCCTTTCAAATGTACTAGTTATTGTAGAGAATAGCTTGAAAAGAACGCTGAAAAACGGTGTAACGATATTATGTAAATAAATAAAAAGCGCTTGGATTTAATCTAGATGTATCCACATGTTTATTTCTATCAACTCCGGCACATCTTAATAGTTTAGTATGATATCTAAATACGTATAACATTAATATTTCATAACTAAATAATAAAATAAAATTTGGCATTAAAACTTTCACAAAATATCCTGATAGTTTTAATATTATGAATGTAGAATTTTTTTTAATTTATTAAAATGCGTATTTGTGTGTATAACAAATGTTTAAGCAATATAGATTGAGTCTAAGTGGAATATTGAATAAAATTTGAAGACAACAATTTTGATGAGACAGTGAATGTTCATCGCAAAAATGTCAACAACCAGCTGTACATATTAAGTAATATGGAATTAATAAAATTGAAATGCAGTTTTTTTTTTTGGGAGTAATAAATTATACTGTATTAAACTTATCTATTTAAAAATAAAAATCTATTGATTTAAATATAAAAAATTTAATATATTATATATAATGTCTATTTCTATATTACTGTATATATGATACAATACATGTTTACATTTACATTTGCTATAATTTAATGCAAATAGAAAATAAAACGTTATTGTTTAGAATTTAAAGGAGAAAATATAAACACCTTTTACAATTTAAATGGAAGCAAAAAGTGAACAAATAATAAATTAAAATAAAAAATAAAATTAATTTTTCGAAATATTTCACCAAAGATATTTTTAATATAATTAATTTTTAATGTGGTAATATACCGCTGTACAGTTGATTTTAAACTTTTTTTTATTTTTATTTGCAGATTTCATCGAAGAAACCTAGATGTATGTACTATATATAAATATTAAAAATAAATTCGTATATTTTTAACATCGGCTAAGTTCGGCACTGTGTACACTTCGTGTTAATAATTGTTGCGGTTATGTCAACTCATAATTTTACAATCACACATTTCAGCAATTTCAGTCAGTTTCAACCATACCCAATCTCAACCTCTTGTGAAATCAGTGAGGCTGCTGAAAGGAGAAGTTTGTATTTACATCACACCTTATGTCGAAGCGGGTGAATATTATTAGCTGCTTTGTGTAAGATTTGTTCATTACGAATGTTTCTCACGTGTGATATCGTTACGTGTGTGTTCACAACAAAATGTGTTTATTTCAACGGTGTTTTGAAAATAGCAATAATTTGAAATGAACGACACGTCCATTTTAAATGCGCCGACGACGGCACAATATAATAATATAATGTGTACATATTTTTGTGTATTCATAATAGCGCGTCAGTTAGGTGGTGGCCGTGAAACGACACCTTTACACGTAAACCGTATTAAATAGTGCTCATCGTGCGTGAAATTGATTGTAAATATTTAATAAAATTTAATAGTAATAGTAGACATAATAATTATCATTTTAATAATATAATTATAACTGAATTTACATCATTCAGAAGTTGGTCAGATTTTTAAAAATTAAAACAGCATATTTTCACGAAGATTCAACTGTATAGTAAAACCTCAAAGATCGATCATGATCATCGACGCCCAACAATCATCGGCAATCAACGTTCGCATTGAAAACCATGACAAAATATTAAAATGGACGCCCCCAAACAATATTAAATAAAAGCAAACATGATGGGTCGCCCCTTTTCACTCGCAAACGTTTCAATCCGATCATTGTTCGCACTAATAGCAATAACACCCGAACACTGTATATGTCTTTTAAGATGACTTATGGCTTATTCGCGAGAAGTCAACACAATTGAATTGGCAAGGTATCCCGCGGCGAACGCTTTCTTCGCTTCCCTTTTCACCCGAAAATTGGTCCACTTTCTAACCACCCATCCCAGATTTTGAGAATTTTTAATGCGATTTGTATTGTGATCTTTGTATGTTGGTTCGAATCTTATAATCGTGTAATGCCATTGTGTGCAAAATTTCTCATGAATGTTTGATAGCAGCTGTCATGTGTCTGAGAAATCAACAAATTTCGCGTGATTAGTTTGAGTTTTGTTAACATTTTTACCGTTCTCATATATATATAATAGTTTATTATTATTCAAGTACCATCGCACTAAACACCTGTCGTTTATCGCTCATTCGGTTGACATACAATTTCGTATTCAAGTAAGTATTTTAAATATGAATTTAAGTCTTTAATGTATGTAGTGATTGCCTTGTAGCACTTTTCATTTTTTCATAAATTAATGTATAGTATTATTTACTGCTTTTGACAATTTGCAATTTTTTTTTATTAAAAATTGCCTTTGTTGACCATTTTCTTGCTGCTTTTCTCAAAAAGAGTCTTCTTTTCTCTAGTCTTCAAGTTCCATTAAAACTTTGCTGCTCATTTCCGTTGAAAACGATATCTCTTTCTTTCAGATTTAGATTCAGTTCTTTGGTCATTTCAAGTAGTTCGCTAATAAAATTTCTTTAGTTTGTATACTATTCTCAACCAACTGGAGAATAGGCATATTTCATACGTTACTCATCGTATATATTATAATTTCACTCCAGGCATTATCAATATTTTAACAGCTTTATAAATGTCATACTATTTTCAGAATTACGTTAACAGTTTTACGTTCTGTCCATCAATAGCTCAAACTGCCTGCCTGAATAAAGCCCACAGGTAATAGTTTTTAAATGTATGTATTGGGGGTTGCTGCAAAAAATTTTCCGTTTTCTTATAATGCTAACAAAATTATTTATTTCTCTGAACCTGTAAATAATATTAAACTATTATATTATATTTATAAAGAACACTTTCCGACTATTTTATGATCAGTTTTGTCTTAGAGAGCCATAGTATTTTTTTAAATGTTTGCTAATGAAGTGTTTTTTTGTCACTTGTTATACATTTTGTAAATGTAATTCAACAACTGTGGCAACCAAAAACATTCGCGACGTGTACGGGAAATATGACACTTCGATTGAAACAGGTGGTTTAAAAAAATTGTTTGGGAGATTTTTATTGGTCAATTAATGGCGGTCTTTGAAACCTGATGATGACAAGTTGAAGGTCATAATTTACATTGATTCACGTAAAATTACAAGAAGATAGCACTAAAAATGAGAGTCTATTCATACAAAAAGTAATTATTTGTACTTGGTGGAATTTCAACGGTTTTGTGAATATACACTTTTAGATCGCAACCAAACAATTACAGCCAGATTAATTATCAAAATTAAACACCGCTCTCAATTGGCAAAAAAAAAGTTGGTAGTTTTTCACTATGGCGTGACCTCATTTGGTGATGATGACCCAACACAAGATAATGCAATTTGGATGTTATTAAGCACCCGTCATACTCTATAGACCTTGCTCTTTCTAATTATCATTTGTTCAGAGCATTGCAATTATTTTAGATAATAAAAAAAATTAAACAGAAGGACAGGTTAAAAATCTCATAATTCATTTTTTGCATTAAAATCACATAATTTGTATTATAATAGCATGAATAAGTTAAATAAAAGAGGTAGAAAGTTATTGCTACAAATAAAAAACATGTAATTAATTAAATTAATAATGAAATCTTAAAAAAATCGTTTGAAAAATATTTCAAACTTTTTGCATCAACCCAATATCAGGCGCGTATGGTGAGATATTTTTCCGTTCGATCGCTCGCGTGTTAAGTGGCGAGACTTATCTCTCACTCACTCTCGTCACTTAACACGCGAGCGAACGAAAGGAAAAATATCTCACCGTACGCACCTGCCCAATATTACACATTGATCCATTAGTTGAATATATGGTATTTGTATTTGAAGAATGGCAGATGACATAATTAATTATATTATAATATTTACATAAAATTTTAATGAAACTAGTCTTGAAAAAAATATTTAGTCATCTAAGCTCTTCATATAACGTTTTGAAAATATTTTTATTGCCTATGGGCTTTCACTATAATGAATTAGAAGCGATTTAACTATGCAATCCCCAGTAGATTTATATTTGGGATATATATGAACGATCTTACATTTTTTTCTCTGTTTTCTAAACTTTTCCGTTGTATTATGGACTGTTTCAGATGCAAAAAAGCAAGGCGCAATTATTTAAAAATTGTTGCATAAGTACGAATTCATGTCAGTCAAATAAAAACTTAGGTTAAACTTTTGTGATTTTTCGTAAAATATTTTCAAAGTAATAAAGATAACCACGGTATAACCATTTACCCTTCAAATACAACATATTTCATACGTCTTTGACGATACATTTTAACCATATAATTATTTCAATTAAATTTATATAACTAAAACCTTTATTTATACCTATAAAATAATACACAGATATGTAAATTTAACATGAACTACAAACTGGTAAACAATAACTATTTAATTAGTGAAATATCATAATATATTTCAATTAAAATAATATTTTTTATATTACAGCTGCGATAATTATGCCATAAACAAATTGTTTAACTAACCGTAAAGAAGCACTGATTTTTCAAGATAAATAAAACACACGTTGAATATAATTAATTAACGATCACTTGAATTTCAATTACATACAGTATATGTTAATCTAGTTTTTAACTGCCTACAAATCAGTAATTTTGCTAAATTTTAAATTTAAATCAAAAATTTTAAAATTTAATATAATATTATCAGTTGTGAAAAGGGAAATAATTATAGTCAGTACAATTTTAATTTTTTTGAAAAAACACTACACTTCTTAATTAAAATTATCAAGAAATAATTCTGTTACTGATATTTTTATTAATTAACCTACCATACTTTATTACTAGCTTTTTTTCGTATAAATGTTACTGACCATCTACTTAGTTGTCAATTTAAATATTTTAATAAAAATAATATTTAATAACGATGTTTTGGCAATCAAGGCTCGATATAACGCTATACTACATATATAAATATGAATAAAATTATTAAACGTATCGAAGGTATTTTTTTTATAAATATCTTCGGACACAAAGATCGCCGCGTTCTGAAACGAGTTTTATAATATTTACAATCACAATGCAATTTAGATGACACCACGTACATGTGTATAAAAATGTTGCAGTAATCTCTGGCGTTGGCGAGGATCAAAGGTGAGCGACCCCTGGCGGCTCGCGGCGGTGAGAATCAAAGGAGCATCTCTCAACAAATGAAGTCATTTATCTGAAACCATTGGCCGGCGTTAGTGACACGTCTCATTCGCCACGCAGATTTATTCTGTGTACACGAAAAGATCGTACGTAGGTAACCGCCGCTATTGTGCACGAAAGACAGGTGTAGAAAACATTTTTTTAATAGATTTTTGAAGCATGAAAAAATAAGTAAGTGAAGGGGTATTTATTTAAGCAATAAATTATTTAAGCATGTGTTGTTTTTAAGCTTTACACAAATTTATTTGTAATAATTGAATGAAACTCGATAAGAAATATAAATATTTTATAATTTTAAAGAATGGTTCACCTTCCCTGATTATTGATTTAGATTTTGCTTTGAAGTAGCAATGTTAGGCGGTAAACTTAGCACTTATATAATTCGAACTTGTATTCTACATACATACGTATATATAATATTGTATTTAAAAAATATTGTATATACAATTTTATACAATATTTATAATTAACATATATTATTTTTATGTAGGTTCACCGTTAATTCTTAAAATAATAGACACAATCATTTTTACGGTTTTGAGACCGAAGGGGTATGACTTTGCATCCAAAATAAACGACAGAGACGATTCCCAGGCAAAATTATTCTAATCACTCAAAGCATTATCTACCAAAGAACTACAACTATTCCAATATATGTTTTGAATTATTAGAACACGTATTTTTTCCAGTTTTCGAAGATAAAGCAATATATTTTATTTTATTAATTTATTTAGCTAATTATTTATAAGCCAAACAAATTTAATCAAAACATACATATAAAACATTATATAAATAGACAGGATATATTTTTTTTAATATTATAATTTATTTATTAATTCACGAATATGTTCCTTTAAACATTTTGATATAGTAATGGGTGAAATATGTATATTTTACTTCGAGTTTTAAAGCACAACTTACGTTTTAAAATATAGTTTTTAAAATGTCAGTTGCCGTTAACTAACATTTTAATTATTAAATGGAGTATATAAATGTGACGAAGAAAAGCAAATTATACAGAAAACATCTTTGCTAAAGGTATAATAATATAAACAATCTTAAGGTATTAATCCTTGCATTCGCAATGCCTAGAGTCAGCCATAAAACTTGAATTGTCAAAAAAGCTACCTGCTACCCTTTTTAGCTACCTGCTTTGAATACAGCTGTGATTTTTCCATATTTAAAACTATTATTTGTTTTCAAAATTGCAGCGATTTTAAACAATATAAAAATATTCGTATAAATTAAATTTTTATCAAAAAAAACCTTTTATGAGAATTTTTGAGAAATATGAACTCAAAATTTTGCATTTTCCTTTAAAATTTCCCAATAAAAAACACTAATTGATCTTAAACTATCCACCATTTTACATTTAAACTGCATTTTTATCTAAATATATAGAAACCAGAAAATAGGAGTAACAAGATATTTTGATTTTACTTCTTATCCCACTTAAATGATTAGCATCATTGAATTTATAATTTTGTCTAATGTGTTCAGATTGATTATTTTAATATGGCTTCCTGCCATCTTCTACATTGCGATTTTAATTCAATTTCCAGAGTACATTGATAAAATCAGGCTGACCACACGACAGCGATCGGTCGAAGGCCACATCGGACACAATACAAAATCTATAAAAAAGCCGTAACAAGAGTCGATTCCGGCGCATTGTGCGAGTTTCACCATACAAATAATACACACGCAGGACCGGTGAAAGAGGCCATTTTCCACGCCACGGTGATCATCGGCCCATTGAATTAGGAGTCAAGCGTTTGCCGTGTACAAAATAAATGCACAACACACCTTTGACGCCACAATGATACCTGCAAAGGGACCGACAGGAATGCCGCTGCTTATTCATCGACGACATCTTCATCTCGGGGACTTTGGTCCATTCTTTGACGCGTTACCGCACACGAATGCTAATCGAGAAAATGCGAAAATAACGGTGTCGTACGCGACATGCTTCTCAGATGTGAAACATCCCTGGTAAGCACCCAAGAGTTGTAGTCAAGTAAGTAATTTCTAAATTCCATAGAGAGATTTATTTTCTTAATTTCATATAAAATTTCTTATATTTTTAGCGTTATTTTTGATATGGCTGCCGATGTGGCTTTAACTTGATATATCATATAAAAGTGGAGCTACCTATGTGACGCAAGAGATTAGTGGCTATCAGAGAGATCAAAGATAATTATATCACGAAATCTAACCAAACGGCAACCGAAAAATGCATTTAGAATTCTATAAAAGAGAAATGAAATATTTTCATTTTGATGCACGACCTAGTTCGATTTTATTTTGATTATTCATCACATGTATCCGTGGGATTAGGAAAATCTAGGAAAACCTAATCTGAGATGATTGAGGCTATTCGTTTTACGACGATTATGTTAACTATAAAAGATGATTTGTACATATATACATACATACACTACCTGCACATTAATTATTGTACTTATATAATATGTTTTTTATACGTATAATTTCACCGTAAATACAGTGAAAGTATACATATAATTAATATACTTTAGATTTTGCTAAAAATTTAGAAACCACACTTTTTGGACTTCCATACTGAAACCGAAAAAGAAGTACATGAATATTTCGAAACACCTTTCCAACTTAGTCCACAAATAAGGTTATTTAGAGTTCAAGAAATAAAAATAGAGATAATGAAGAACTAAACTCAAAAAAATCACCAGGATATGAACTAATTACAGAAAAAATATTAAAAAAATTAATAGAAAAATATATGAAATTCATTACATTTATATTTAATTCCACATTAAGAGTAGCATACCTACTACCCTGATCAATGGAAGGTTACGGAAGTTATCATGATTCCAAAAGCAGGAAAGAATACCATCAAACCAAAGTCCTGCACATCAATTAGCCTGCTCCCGATCTTATCAAAAGTCTTCAAAAAACTTTTTATTGAAAGATTAAAATAAATACTGAAGAAAAAAACTTCATCCCCAATCACCAATTTAGCTTCAGATAGGTTCATTCAACAATTTTTAACAAAATATCTAAAAATCTGGAAGAAAAATGATACTGTTTTGCAGCATTTTTGGACATTACACAGGATTTTGATAAGGTTTATTATAAAAAATAAAAACGAACCTGCCTCATATTTTTTTCATGATACTGAAATCATACAGTATTAGATATTTTTTGGTAAAGCATGGTGTAGAAATAACATTACTCTTTCCTATAAATTCAAGCGTCCCTCAGTGAAGCGTACTTGGGCCTGTGTTGTACCTGTTGTACACTTCAGATCTCCCAAAGGCAAAAAATACTATGGTGGCCACCTTTGATGATTTACCTGGCAAATCACATTTAAAGTAAAAGAAAAGTTAATTATAATGATATAATAATCACTAATTCCAATCGCACAGACACGATACAAATTGCAAAACACTGGGGCCATGAGAAGTTCCAAACGTCCAAGTTCCAAGTTCTCAATGTCCTTCAGGTATAGTCCCCGACCTTTACCACTGGTCAATAGTGCTGCATATTTTTCTTTCGAATATGTAGCAATTATATATCTAGTGAAAATATAATTTAACTAATTGGCGCTAGTGAAATTATATGCTGCTCTAAAATGTCTTTGAAACTAAATTTGACAATTGCGAAACGTACATCTGCTGTTCAAACCCAAAACTAACTTACACGAATTAACCAAACCCATCTTGACCCAATGCTAGTTTTAGAACTTTCATTAGGTCAATGGCAAAATACAAACTTAAGCCAAATTAACTCTCAGGGCAAAATAAGAAGTACAGCTAGACTTTGCATCTCAAATATTGCTCCATAGTTCGTCTGCACTTCGATATTACACTATGTTTTAAAAATTTGATAGCTATCTTTACCGATATAACTACGGACTTCTGATATGAGAGAATCTGTCAAAGCGTATTTAAACCGAATTTTAGTCAATAGGAGGGCTCAAAAACAATTATCATTTCTCTGAAGTCAAAAATTCACGTCGAAAGCAATAAAATCGTTACGGCGACGGCACGATTTTATTGCTTTTTGACGTGGATTTTTGACTTCTGAGAAGGGATCATTGTTTTTCGCGCTCTCCTATTAGTAAAATTCTGTTTCGATATGCTCCTATTAATTCTAACTTATTGTAAGTCGTAATATTATTATAAAAAGTCTTAATATGATAATTTGGTGGAGCAGGGTGGACATTTTCTTCCCCAATTGAATTTGGCCAAAAATATGCATGTCTTTTAATGAAATACTATAAATCTGATTATCAAAATATTAAAAAACCGACTACTTACTGGCCAACTTTTGCCCCCCCCCCTTCCGAAAAAAACTAAAATGATATCCGTGGCTCTTGTTCCCTATATATACATATATTTATTTTTAACTAACATTGAAACGCGCATTCTTTAACCAAAATCATTGTTTAGTTAACGTGTATTTTTTGTTGTTTTATCGCCCGTTTTGAACTCACACAACAACAAATTTGCTATAATTCAATTTGAAGCAAAATTTAAAATAAAACAGGCAAATCACATTTTCATTGAAAAAATAATTGAAAAACTAAAACAATTACTCTAATAGCAACATAATAATAAAAATGAAATGTACAAAATCATAGTAATTGGGCATTATATATGAACTTGTGTTTGTCATACTATAAATAATATAATACAGGACTTTTTAAGAATAACCTCTTGAATATTACAGAACTAGCAGCATCTACCAGAGGCTTTGAAAATTACATAACATATCTAAGTCTTAAACCTAAGATTTTCAACATCTAATTTTTAATTTTAATATTTTTATTACATCAAAATATAATTACTATCCTTTTTATAAAATAAAAACTTTTTTCCAATAATATAATTTATTACTAAAAATTTAATAAAATATGTACATTATCACAAGTTTACTACATTATAAAAATTTGAATAAAATGGTAACATAATAAAGAAAATCATAAACACCTAATGCGCCGGACTTTAGCTCGAAAAAACATACGTACAGCTGGCATATTTGCGCGCAATCGAAAAAAGTGCCAAATATCACAATTTTCAAATTGTCATATTACTAAATCTATGCTACTGATAATTATAAAAATTGGTGTGGGCACTCACCAAATGCAATACCAATGAGAACTTTTCAGTCGTAAATATTCAATTTATGTAAAATCTTTGTCGGCTTTTGCAAAATACCACAAGGCAAAAATGAGACTTCAGAATATGAACACATGTGGGGTTATCCTAGAATTTGTCGGCATCAATTTTAAAAGAAAATTCGTTATGATGTAACATTTATATAAACCGATTTAGGATATTATAAGGTATTCAAAAAGATTTTTTTTTTTAAACATCCCGAACCACTAATTATTTTTCAATTATTTAATTTTGTATGGAAAGAATCATAATAACGACATCTGTTAGAAGAATATACTATTTAAAATAATTAATCCATTTTGATGCCCTAAAATATTCAAAGATGTCAGTAAGTCTGTTAAAGATCGAATTTCATAAAACCGTGTTAACACGCGTCCAGCTATATGATCTGAGTCCCCAAAAAGTATGTTAACTGGATTCCAGCGCTTTAAGTGTTAATATCAATATTAAATATAAATAAATATAAATTTCATAATTTATCAAATAATATCAGAATGTTTCAAGTCCTCACGACTACTAATCGTCACTGACGTTGAAGTCCTAACTCTCAGAACAGTCTTATTATGAAGCGATTCCGATGTCATTTCAACATTAGTTTTAAAACATCTATTTTCTTTCCTGAACTCAAAACTATTATTCATATACTCCAATAATGCTTCTTTTCTAAATGGAGATTGTCTCGTACCATTTGTTCCCCGTTCCGATAGATTCGTAAACAACGAACTTTTACGGTTTGATTTTTTTATAGATGCTAAGCTATCCCGCAAATGATTTGATCGTGGAGAGTTTATGTTTAAGTTAGTTATTCTTTCGTTGATCGATCGATCAGGTTCGCATTTAAAATAACTTTTAGTATTGCTACAATTGATGAAATCGTTCCGTTTCATACTCATGTTTAAAGAATTCTTCCTTGTGAATTTGTTGCCCTTATAGCAATTCTTTCTTTTGATTTGATTGATAGATGAAATATAGTTTGAAGTTAAAACAGAGCTGCAACTATCGTAATCGTTGTTTTTCTCGTAGCATTCATTTTGTGCATACTTTTTTAATAACGATTCTTCATTAGGATTTCTCTCATAATTACGTTTTAATGATACGTTACTCACATTTTTAGATATTTTATGCTTGTCCGATACTTGATTGGTGTTTTTGGATATGGAATAGTCGAAATAATTACTGCTACATTTTTTTGCCGAAGGTCTAAAGTAGACACTCGAATTAACAGACGTATTTTTCTCCGTATTATCAAAAGATATACTTGAAGATGTGCTATGGTTGTTGTAAGAATACAAACATGGTGGTTCAGAAGTCAAAAGCCAATGTTCTATTTCTTCTTTCGATTTTGTCGAATGACAGCTTTCATTCGAAGGTTCGTTCATATCTGGTTCTCCATCTTCAGTATTGCTTACTTTGTGTGAGGCGTTAGAGTAATTTGCTTTGTATACTTCGTTTTTAATAGCAAAAGTTTTGTATCGACGCGTTGTGGGTTGCTCTTCTTCCGAATCCGTATTTAATATTGTATATTTCTTCATTGATGGTAAAACTTCGCGAAATGAACAACAATAAACGTCAACAGACAAGCGAGTTTCAAATTAAGCTGTGTACCATAACACCAATATTTTCGACCATCTTTTAAATAATAAAATAGAACATTTTAAAGTTTTCAATATATAAATATTATCAATAAATTTGCACTACGCTTAAAACAAATTATACTTTAATAAAAAAATATCTTATTTTGCGTTACCAATTCAAAATATTTTTTTAAATTAATAATACAGCAGTATGGGTAAAATATATAAAAAAATATTGTATCTATATACTAATTTTCTTATGAAAATGGAATTTATGTATTATAAATAATTTTAATTCTTGTGAAAATTTTAGTTTCATATAGTTTTAGAATTTTTTTAATTATTTGCATTTTTTTTAATGAAGTAATAGATTATTAAACAATTAAATTTTGTGCTTCGTAGCCAATTAAAGCCAAACTGTTTATTTATAATGTGAGTACGATATCCTAAATATTTATATTACAAATAATTGAATATGAAGCAATTGGCAGTTTAAAATTTAAAACTTAAAAATTGTACCCGGCACTACAAAACAACTTTTATTTTAACATAATTATTAATTCAAATAGAACCAGTGTAAATACTGCTTTTTTATATATATAATTAGGATATAAGTGTAAACTTTTTAATTTTGTAGAAGTAAATCGCCAGAACTGATTTCATTAATACTGCGATGTCTCAAGTCTATTCCTTTGTTGAGTTCGCCTTTAATCTACGCACTTAATATTAGTTATCTTATTTTTGTAAATATAAGAAGATGGCGATTTGACAGGAATTTTTTTAAGAGATATGTGCATTTAAATATATACATTGCTCAATAAAACGAATTGTTTGTGCAATTAATCTATATAAAAAAGGCTAATCTTCGGATGTTTTCTTTGGAAAATGCTTCGTTGCAGAAAACTATTCATAAGGTGTTTACGGTTATTACCAATGCTCGCTCGCTACCGCTCGCTCGCATCATATCTGTGCAACAGTAATACACAAACAATTCGTTTTATGGAATAATTATTTTATGCACATATATTCCTCATATAAATTGTCCTCAATTATGAATAATAATAACAATAAGCTCTTAAATCAATGGGGGCAAAAACCGAATGATGTGACTGTTATCCAAAAGACCTGGGCTCAAATTCTATATCGACTAATTTATAATTTTAATTCTGTCCGATCATCACAAATTAGGTTTTCCTAGACTTTCTTAATCTTGCCGATAAATATTGTGATGATGAATTAAAATTAAGCTAGTTATATAAAATATATTTAAAATTCTCTATATGATGAGCTATTGTACTTTAGTTCATAGAAAATATCATATAAAAATGTGTAAATTAACTTTGAGCCATCAGTGCTGAATTGATGGTAGCTGGTGCCCTCTTCCGCAAATATATTTAAAAAGTTGCTTTTTTGTGAATTTAAAAAACAATATAAACCATAAGTACCTAAATACAAACTTTACGACGCATATACACAAAGAAGTTGAAATCGTTTTATGGCTTCAAATAAGCAATTTAGTCAAGCTGTAAATAACCAGGTCGAAGGTTTATTTATCGCAAATATTTTGAGTATTTTAATAATAAATTTACAAATTATTTAAGTAAACTTAAAATTCAGAGACTATCTCTACCATTTACACATTAGTCAAAAAATCATATACTATAAAATTATTCTGGCATCTTATAAATTATTTATTACAATAATTTGAAACGTTCATAAATTTTTCTACTATCTAATTATATTTAATGGTTGTTTTTAATAAAATAAATATCCTAATTTATTTTATTAAAAACAACCTCTTTGTGAAAAATGTTCTACGTTTAAATATTTATGTTGTTGAAAAAAATTATATTCCTATGCTCGGAAATTTATAATGTATAAATTATAAAATTATGATATTTTTGAATATAACTAATAATTATATTTTTAATAACTTGCTTTGCCCTTAGTACAAGTTGTCGTTGTAGTTCCTTTGACTCATAAATTAATCCAGTTCTGATTTTCTTAATCCTTTTGATGGGAAGAGAATAGCTAAAAAATAAATAGAAAGCAATAATTGCTTGTAACATATAGTCGTTCAAATCTTTTAGTGCTCCACGTATTCGTTAATTAATAAATAGTGCAATTTTTAGCCCTTTCATCGCGGTTGATATTTTTGCGCGCCATTTTGAAATTCACAGCCTTAAATTATACTAATTAACTATATTATTAACTTCAAAGGTTTATGGCACCTTTATGTGCACAATGAGTACTGGTGACTTTTATAGAAGCCATCCGCCATAAAAGAGTTAAATCATATCTTTTTACCATTTTTTAGGTGCAAAACGATTTCTTTTTATTTGGTGCAAAACGCATCCACTATTAAAAATTAACTAGGGAATATTATTAAATTTATGGCGAGCGATAAATGTTGTATATTATAAAAGTTGTATATTATAAACGGTTAATTACATCAGTAATGATATACGTTCACGAGGTTTGGAGTAACATCACTAATACACTTTTAAATCCGACATTGGAAATAATATGATAAATTATTTATAACACACCTTTCTATACTTTTCTTAAAGAACTTAATAAAATATTTGTATATATCATCATTTAAATATCACTACCATATCGCTAACAAAAAACACTATAAAAATATTACGCAAGAACAAATCCACTAATTAGTTAGTGACTACAATAAAACAGAACTTAAATATTCACATAAAAAGCCTACACTCATATTACTTTAAAAGCATAAATTCAAAATTTTATATGTAAATGTATCTAGGTGTTTAGTTAAATATATAGATATATATTTTAAATTATATAGCTTAATACAATTATCCTTATTATATCATATATTTATTTTTATTTTTTTAATTATTCTTAATATATCATAACACTTTTATTTTATTTATTAAATTTCTTTTTGTAAACTAGAAAATGATTGTAAACAACTCATATCATCAATAAAAATACTACTGCAGCGGCTCACTCTGTGTCTAATTGCCACCCGTTACCACCCCTGCGATAAAAATCTAATAAATAAATCATTTCTGTGTGCTCTCAATCATATAATATACGTTTTAAAACAAACAAAAAATTGTAATAAGCTTTTTTTGGTAAGCTCTTACCTAATTACTTTTGGAGTATTTAATTTCTTAAAAAGATCTAATTTAAAGCAAACTGTAAATGTATTAAAACATAGTTACATTACATTAGTAACGTTAAATTAATTATCTTTTTAATTGCCATTTTTAAATAGCTGTCTAGCACAACTAAAAGTTGAAATATTTTACTTTTTAAATATCTATTTAAATTTCCCTTATCATTTAGCATCAAAATTCGCGTAAATTAATTGCACACAACGCCATTAAATCAATATTTAAAATTAAAATATTAAAAAATATTTTTTTTTCCGTTGGCAACCCTGCTTTTAACGGTTGTCAAAGTCTGCCTCCTTGTGGCGGGAACCAGTCTAGCGAAATGTACCTGAATGCGCTGACGGATCGCCAACTTGGCTTACGTATGTGTTTCCAATTCATCATTCCAACCCCCAACTCGAAATCTCGACCCTCGAATCGTGTATTCTTATATTTTTACCGGCTTAACCGCCAATGTGCGCACAACCCCAGTCGGCGCTAAAAATAATCATTTCGCGCAATTATTACAAATGTCAAAACGGCTAGACCGTTCCTTTTAAACGTAGAAAATGTCCTTAACCTGGTAAACGTGTTTACTAAAACACATTGCTAATTTGGTTATGGATTCACGCATATAAAATCATAACCACAAATTTTAAATTATTTTCTACTTATTAGTATCTCTTTAACGATTCATAACATTGTATTACATCTTAAACGATAATCACTTCATAGTAACGTTTTATGGTTAGGTTATAAAATCAGTTGTTCGACTAAATTCCGCAAAATCTTTGATAATAAATTATTGTACAATTATTTTGGAGGCTTATTATATCACAAATCTTATATTATACATGTCTCTATAATACGGGAAAGATTTAGAACTAGTTATAGAACTACCATAATACAGTGTATTGGAAACGGTTCAAGGATTTTCTTGAAAAAATGTTTTTTTTTACTAAAACAATATTTTTATGAAAATTCAAAGCTTCATTGAAGGTCCTTTCAATTCTGGCTCTGTACCAAATTTTACTCGAATGACCGTTTGATATTTTTTCTCCGTTTAATTATTTTTAGGTAGACGATGTTCGATTTGCGAATTATAACTCCAAATTTAAACTATTGGGTCTATTCCTAAGATCTACATATTCATGCTTGAGTTAAATATTTCTTTAAGAATTGATAAAAAATCTATTATAGATGGGAGGTACGATGTTTGTCTCAGAAATAAAGAAGTCAGTGCTGCGCTACCTCTGTTTGTATGTGGTTGTATATTAATACATCGTTATGTTTGCAATGAAACAAAATATCGGATTTTGTGTAAAACTTTAAATATCTACTATCGTTACATTTGCAAATTTAACCAAAGTAAGGAGATAATTTTTAGGTGACATAAAGCTTTCAAAGAGGTTTGAGAAAATATTAACAAAAACTTTATTCCAGAAAGAGCTTAGATAAAAATGCATGATACTTGCACAACTGGTGCCCAAAAACACTTGACAGGATTGCTGAGAATACTTGTAATCGGTCAAATTTTTAGGATAAAGTAAAGCGAGAATTGGCATGCAAATTCTTTTCATCCAAAGAAAGCGTGAATATAATTTTTTCTACTGCTGTTTATTTTGCACAAAGCATTTTTACCTTGGCCGCTAAAAAAAAAGTCTAGCACATTCTATATCTATAGTTTGGGTCTCACTTAAAATTTCTCGCGGAAATGTCCTTTAATAAATATTTGAAGGTTGTCGAACTCCGCCAGAATTGGTTTCAAAAATGCCATTTCGAAACAAGCATTTTTCATAAAGATAATCCGCCCGCTCCAGTTGGGTATATAGAAAGAATTTCCAAGAAGCTTGGAGACCTTGTAAGATACTACTTTGAACATTGAGTCATTGATAGTGTGATTCCAAGTAATGTAGTCGAGTAAGCATACATATATAAAAAAGGATGTTGATTAAGAAGAACCGAAGATTTGAATAGAAAAAAATATGAATGAAAAATTACATAATTAAATTGTAATTAAAACCATGACCATAGATGTCCCACCCCCTTTTCAGTGGCCCTGTCTCCAAGATAGAAAGTGAGTGAATGTGACACTGCTGATGATTGGATGCCACATCACATGAGTTTTTGTGAAGGAAAACATCCTCACACTCTGTGCACTCCTCAATCACCTCCATGCAATATTGTTTCTCTTCCCTAAGTCGATCATTACGGGACTGCGGCAAACATTTAAAAAAAATATGCTTCAGTGGAAAAAATCACTGGACTTCCCAAGGGTCGTACTTTGTGTAGGATGATTAAAGAAATGTCAAGCCTAACTTATTCAAGATATTTTTTATTTTTTTTCAATTATGTAAGATGTAATTTTTTCAAGTACAGTAGACCCCTCAATAACACGGTAAATTGGGAACCTGCTATTTGGGTCCGTGTAGTTGGGAGACTAGGAAATACTCATACAATTTTTTGCAATATGTATGTACAAATCAGGCGCGTGTGGTGATATCCTCCCTTTGGGTTGCTCACACATAAAGTAACGGGCATCCAAATAGAACGTCCACAATTTACCGTGTTTTCCCACGGAAGAAACGGATCACTAAATAAACTAAGAATTAGGGATTGCCAAGGCTATTTTAAACACCACAAGACAACGTTGCAGTAATTAAAGCCTGGTAGGCTGCCAAAAAACAGAAAATATCGATTTAAAAACATATCTTGATTAGAATAATTTTGCACTTGGCCGCTATTACATAAAAGCTGGTATTTTTTCGCCCATATAATTTTTTTAATGTTGTTCTGCTAATATATTTCTAGCGCCTTCACTTTACATCAAATTTTTTATTTTATTCACTTTATACTGTAGAATTTGTAGGTGTAAAAATCTGCTATAAAATCAAACTTTTATTTTTATTATAATTTTTTATGCACTTCCTTAAAAAAAAAGTTTTACGAGGCATACATATGATTCTTATTAGCGCACCACGTTTTTAATTTTGTTGCACGGAATATTCTGGAACCCTCTGTGAAAATAGAGACCCGCAGATAAAGGCTTGAGGTAGATTACGTAATTTTGAAGTCTATAGATTAAATAATTTCATGACATTAAGCCAAAACAAAAACTCTTATTTTTAGTTTCTTTCCGTATGAAGAAATCTTTGAATTGCGTTAAAAATCCATAACACTACTAAATTACAGGCGCGTACGGTGAGATACTTTTCCTTTCGCTCGCTCGCGTGTTAAGTGACGAGAGCGAGTGAGAGATAAGGGCGTGCGGAATGCATGTAACGCACGCCCTTATCTCTCACTATCGTCATTTCGAACGAAAGGGAAAGTATCTCACCGTACACGCCTGCTATATTGTCTTGTAACTTGGCAGCAGTGTTATATTTAGTTTGAAACGTGACCGACAGGTGGTAGTATGAATCAGTATTGGTATATGGTATATTAGAATGACCGCAACACTTGCAACATGCCCCAAGTGGAGTAGCATTCTGTAGTGAAAAAACTAAGAAACAAATTTAAATTAATTGACAAATGACAATTTAATATGTGTGATACATGTCTGTCACTTCAGAAAGTGTACAAGTGGACTAGAACGTTCAATAGCAGACTTTTTTAATTTGTGTTGAATGCATTGTGAAGGAAAAACGCAGAGTAACAAATAAAAAGAGCGAACAACGAATAATTATGCAAGATAAATGAGAAAGATGTTTACAAAATTATTTATTATTATTGTTTTTACTTTAATTTTACTAGTAGTTTTTAAATTAGTGACTAATTAATGGGTTTAAATCATATTTAATTATTTTCATGTTTGATTTTTAATTTATCAATGTATTCAGTAAAAAGTCAACAAACAAGGAAATAAACCACGGGACATTCGTAACAAGATGTTTTGTTGAACCTGTAGCGTTTTTGCATATTTTCTCTAATATTTTCCGACCCCAAACTGAGGAGGCATATTAAATTACTGGTCGGATGATCAATTTGTATAGAAGTTTATTTTTTTTTATTTTTAAGTAATGGATACATTGACATTTTTCAATGGATACATGACATTTTTCAGAAGTGAATTCCGTTCGGAATGGAAGTATATGATCTTTGCTGCGTATCCACTTATATGCTTGGTCAAGATGAAGAAGGATTATTTTTTCTTGACATGCACGCCTTTAGCGTTGATTTGGGGTAACATTTTTATTATTCTTTTTCAAACATGGCTTCTGTGTCCCTACAAACATTATAGCCAGGCGTATGTTGTATGTGGCTCAAAATTCTTTAGCGTCTCTAATATTGCTTATATTTAATCTTAGTGAGTTTCAATTTGTACCATATGTGGCTTGGTCGTTCTGATCATCTCTGCGTATTCACTTGCATAAAGGCGCACCTACACGTTACAAACAGAATACACAAGGTAAACGAATTATGATGCCTTTGAACAATTTCCAAAAGTGTTTAATTATATAAACGCTTCTGTGAGTTGACAATGAAACGTAGCGCTCCCAAAATGAGAGCACTCGGAAACGAGAATGGATAGTACCCGTATTCCTTCAAGTATAAATACCGAAGAAATTTATGCTGTACCTTTTCTAGCCGTAATTCATTACATTGACTAGCTACGCCTGAAATCCATATAATAGAGCCAGCTTCTAGTATTCTGCAGACTAGGGCATCATAAAGAGTGCAATACTACAATATTCCTGAAGTAGCGTGCATTTCTTAAGATAAAACCAAGATCTTTATCGATCTGCTGTGAGTCTCCTATCTGCATGTTGAATTTCCAGTGTTTTTCGCAAGTCACGCCTATCTAGATTCTTAGTAAAGGAAGGCCTGTCTAGAATATATCTGCCGAGATGGTAAGAATATTCAGCTTCTTACATTTCGCAATTCTATAAGCCACCTTGTAAGATACTAGCAAAGCATTGTTTGGTATTGATACAGTTGAAAAACGCTTTTTTTTGCTATTTTTCTGACAAAGAAATCACGAGGTTTTCCAACCATAGAGTGGTGATTAGTTTCCAAATGGCGCTTCAATTTACTTAGGAGCATTCACTCTATTGCCAAAAATTTCATACACAATGCATATTGTGGTCTCTTATCACCATTAATTTCTGTCCACGTTAAACCAAACTAAATAAGTGTCATCATGTTTACGACATTTTTGTTCTTTCACAGTCGTGCCACTGATTGAAGGTGTATTTCCTTTATCTGCACTTTCGAAAATCGGTCCGTCATCAAAGATGCAAGGGAAAAAAATTGTCAGAGCAAATAGTTTTTTTGATTTAACACTAACTATACTACATTTACATTTATATATCATGCGCGGAGTATATCTTCACTAGACTTCGTCTATCAACTGACTGGCTGGCAACACTTGCTTTGTAATGTGCATAAAATTTATTAATTTTATTATTAATAATAAAAGAAAGATTTATTTTTGAATCTTTAGGGTTTGAGGACCCTAGGTGAGTCCGTAACCAATGAGATAATATTTATATATGTGCGACGGACGATTAATGGCGAGACGCTTTCTCCAAGCCGTGGTAAAGCTGGCGCAGGGATGATGTCCATGGACGATCCTCAAAGTTCTTGTAGCTGTCTGCAGCGAGTGTCAGGAGGCAGTCCTCTTGCTGCGATGATCGTTCGGGAGTCTCAGGTCGTATCTTCGCCTCTGTCGGTGGGGGCAGGGGCTGGTCTCTTCGATTGGCTACTGGTGACTTGTGACTTCACGAGTCTGACTGCCTAACTCCATATCGGAGTCTGTGTTTATGTATTTGGCGCCAGTCGACCACACGCTGGAGTTCGCCGTTAACAGTGGGAGAGTGAGGGACCTCTTTGAGCTTGAATTCCCAAGCTCTTGAGAGGAAGTAAATTCTGTGAACAACCAACCAAGGTAGAGTCCTTGGGACTACCAATGACGAGCATAGCATTGCATTTCAACGCCAGTTGGCCAATAATGGCTCGGCCCTTAGGGACCGAGGGCTAAATCTGGAACTGAGGCGTCACGTAAAGTGATGTACAAGGATGAATTGAGAAATACAATAGCATGCAAAGCTAATGCAATGCAACAGATTTGCAGGTGGTCAGGAGAGCGTTTCCCAAAACGCTCGGGAGAAACACTACTGAGACTAACAAATAATGTAGTACTACGGGGGGTGGATCCTGCTCATCCAGCCCTTAAAAGCTGGATGCCGCCCATTGAGTTGGACTCGTAGGGCCTTAGTACTGGTAACGGCAGTAGTTCTTGCAATGGATGCCAAAAAGTAGTCACTCTGTGCTTATGTACCCAGGGCTAAAAGGCTTGCCCACCAATCGCAATTATGCAGCGATCATCCAGTCATTTGCAGCAGTCGTTTCGTAGAACGGCGATGGTCTACGCCTTTAGAAAGCGACGTTCGCTCGTCCATGGTCGTATTGCATTTTCGGGAATGTTACGGATGCGGTGATATATATCTGTGACTGTTTCGCCTCAAAAAAAATCTCTCAATGACGGAGCATATTTACTGTAAAAACTTGTGTTATTCATGGAATTGTAACGTCTGTGTGGTCCAAAATTCTTTATGCTATATTGTCTTGTTTCTCTCAATTGTTTATGATCATTTTTGGTCAGTCATTAACGCGAGTTTAGGGTTTAGATACGGACAGAAGATGAGAGGTTGCTCCTTTACTTTAACACGCAACGTAAAAGGCAGTGGTTGGATGTTAATCAATTCCCAATTTCAACCTTGAGAACAAGATTACATCCCAATAAGATAATGTTACGCATTTCGTGGTATATGAAGAGCATAATTAATTTTGAGCAATTGGATTATAGGCAGACAATTATGACAGACATATAGTGTGCTTAGCTAATTTGTTTAAAAGCGACTTAGACCATATATAAGACATTCCTTTATAAATTAAAGACGGGTGATTTTACACCAAGATAGCGCTCGCCTTCGTGTATCCATGAAGATGATAAAAATAAATCAATGGATTTTCTTCGGAACTCCTTTCTCACCCACCCTATTCTTCAGACATTGCTCCAAACGACTATCATCTATTGATATCTCCGAGACAGTTTTTAGATGGAAAAAAATATTTTACAAAAACGGATATAAAAAAGACAAAAAAGAATTTATTGCTTCATAAATACATTATTTTTCGAATCAGATATAAAAAAATTGATTAACATGTGGAGAATAATTGTAGAAAAAGATGGAGAATATATAATTTAGTAAATATAATTTTAGTATTCCAATTGTATGTAAAATTTAGCAAAAAATGAAAAGTAATATAAAATTTATGTAGCGTGTAAGCCAACCTTTAGTGTCCTTTATATTGTGATTTGACATAGCTATAATAAACAATACTTGCCTGCACATGCTCAAGTCGCGCGGTAATGAGTCAGACATAAACAAATCCTAAATTATTTTATAATTTTTGTAGCTTTTTTTATGTATTTAAAATCTACAAAATTCGTCACCCCCTTATGAATGTTTCAATAATTTGTACACAATGAGTTACCGCATATGTGCAACACGACATTTTCTCACAGGCATTTTTATGGTATACTAATTTAACACAAAATATTCTGTTCTTGAGAAACGATTGTATAATTTTGATTAGTTCCGGTGGAAATTTAAATTTAATTTATGATTGTGAAGCAAAGATGAACGGAATTCATTGATGGAAAATAATCTTCTAAAGATTGATTTTAACACCTAAAGCGCTGAAATCCGATTAACACGCTTTTTGGGGACTCGATTATACAGCCGGAGACATGTTATATTTTAGATATATTTTAGAATATTTTATAGCATCAAAATGGAATAAATATATTTTAGTTAGTTATTCTTCTAACAGATGTCGCTATTATAATTCTTTCAATACAAAATTAATTAATTAAAAAATAATTAAGGATTCGAGTTTTTATTAAAAAAAATCTTTTCGAATATCTTTATATATTATCCTAAATCGGTTTATATAAATGTCACATCATAACGAATTCTTATTTAAAATCGATGCCGACAAATTCTAGGATGTGTCACATGTCATAAGTCACACGTGGTATTGTATTCTGAAGATCATTTTATGCCTAATGTCATTTTGCCACATATAGTTTTCATGCCGAATTTTATAATTATCAGTAGTGTAGTTTGAGTAATACAGTGAAATCTCTTTGTAACGAATAACGAAATTCCCAGTATAACGAATTTTCAATTTGTCCCCGAAAAACTTTCATACAAAATGTTTTCATTGTAACGAATGCTGATCTCAGTATAACGAAAAATTTTGATCCGATTTTAAGAATGACGTTACAACTTGACACAATATTTCTCCGAATTCAGTTCGTCCTTGACTTGGCGTGTGCCGGGTGTCTTCACAATATTCAAGGTGTTTCGCTGACCCTTATACTTTTTTTATAAAACATTTTTTTAACAAATTTTATTATGTTCATTACAGTATTAAAAATGGACAAAAAAGGATTTGGCAATCTTGTAAGAGGTTATTTTTATTCTGTAATATGGTAATTAAAAATAAAATAAAAATATATCATTTTCTTTACATTAAAAATATAACGAATTTTCAGTATAACGAAATATTCTGTGAGTTTCGCTAAATTGAGATTTCACTGTATAACAATTTGAAAATTGCGATTATTTGGCACTTTTTTCGATATGCCGGCTGTTTTTTCGCACAAAAGTACAGCGCATTAAGTATTAAAAATATGTTTATGAATAGCCTTATAGTTCAATAAGATTATATCTAAAATTTTTGCAGTGAAGAGAAATATTCTGAATTTGATAATTGATTTTATAACATGTAATTACATAAAAAATTGTAATGCTTTCAGTTTATAAAGATTACCAATTATTATCAAAGATCATTCTGCCTATTCCATGATCATTGTATTGATAAAAATACTGTTGTTTTCAGAGACGAGCTTTTATTATGACAACATTTTGGAACGACTGATTGTCAACAAATATGATTCTTACTTAGGCATATCGCCAAATGAGGCCCGCCTTGATTACAATCCATATCCACCCCTATTCGCCTGTAGATTCGCCGAAAAAAGCGGAAATGAACATATCCTAGCATTGGCAAACGAAGATGGAAGGGTTGCAATACAGGTAATAAAATTATTGTTAGAACATTTTTTTCGTAAGCTAATGTTTTTTTTTTTTTTTAGAATACATTGCATCATGAAGATATTTTAGAAGTACCAGCATTCAACGGTTCACAATGCCATTCAAATGCAGTTTTTGATTTGGTTTGGATGCCTGGATCGATGCATTTTGTAACCGTGTCGGGTAATAATATATTTTTAATACAGTAGAGCCTTGTGATTTAAGTCGTAGGGGACCAACGTGAAAAGCACTCGTTGAAGTAATCGAAATGTGTAATCGATACAATAATCCGACTTCTTCTGACTTAAAATTACGTACGATCCTGAATGAAGAGAGTGTCATAAATGAATATCCTACTATATTTGTTGAATTGATTACGCATGACTGTAGTGATCATCTCAATTATTAATACATAAAAACAGTGCCTCAGAGATTACAATGCACACTTTGAGCCATATTTTTTTTCTAAATATGAAGACTATTCTTAACATTTTATTCCCAGTTATATCTTGACTATGGTTGATATTTTTTGTAGAATTATTTTCACCTGCAAGTAGATGTTTGTTATAGACATAAAATTGCTCACAAGAGAAGCATTTGTCTCTAGTAAACATTCGTTACATTGACTTGTTTTTTTATGGAATAAACACATTCTATCTTTAAATGTGCCGTCAGAACCATTACACATTCTATTGTATGGTTTTAGTGGATTCTATTATCTCGGCAGCGTAATAGGACTATCAACTTCCAAGGTTCGATTTTGTTGCGCTAATCCACTCGGATTCAGGGTATTGAATAATTCAACTGGATCTTTTCTGCTTCTTCTTCGTCCATTGTGTTGTTTTTGTTATTAACTTAAAGTGTTACTTGTTTTTAAAGTATCAAATATTTGTTTAAATTATCAATATATTATTTAGTTAAATTTTTAAGTTTATTACGTTATACTAATTGATTTTTGATTTTAGGTGACCACACCGCTAAATTGTGGGATCTTCAATCAGGTTCAATTGAACGCGTTTCTGATTTTGTCGGTCATCAAAGATCTGTACGAACAGCAGCCTTCAGGCCCGACGGTTCTTCAATATTTGCAACTGGAGCGAGAGACGGTAAAATAATGTTATGGGACACCAGAGTAAATGGTAATGTCAGTACTTTAACAAAGCCTGATAATATAATTCACAATAGTCATCCTTTTACAATGCCTAAAACTCCCGGATCAGGTTCTAAAAAGTGTAAAATAGTTGATAGGACCAATAGCGTAACTGGCTTGGTTTTCCAAGACGATCATTCTTTAATATCTTGTGGCTCTGGCGATGGTAGTATCCGTGTATGGGATTTACGCCGTAATTATTCCAATTATAAGAAAGATCCTCTGCCGAAACATTCGATTTCTTATTGCGGTGCTTCGAGCAAAAACGGCTATTCTAATCTACTGTTGGATAAGTCGAGGATGAAGTTGTTCGCAAGTTGTGTGGACAACGTTATATACTGCTTCAATGTGTCTACTTACAATATTATGCCTGAGCAAAAGTACGTCGGACATGAAAACGGATCGTTTTATATAAAGTCGAGTCTTAGTCCTGATTCTAAATATCTGATCAGCGGCAGCAGTGATTATAATGCTTATATATGGAATGTTAAATATGCGGATCCAATCATTAAGCTATCCGGTCATAATGCCGAAGTAACTTGTGCCACTTGGTGTCAAGTCGGCAATATCAAAATAATAACTTGCAGCGATGACGCGAGACATAAGATTTGGCGCATCGGCAGAGAATATTTAGAAGGTTCAGAATATTTAGATTTAGGCGGTAGGGCTCATCATATTCCGCCTGTCGATAGAACGAATAAATCGTCTTTGAAATCTTTGGACCGAACCCCTCGTCCGCTTAAAAGAAAAGGAGAAGATAGAGATGTCTCTCCACCTAAAAGACGGATGTCTGCGAACGACTTTGAAAACGGATCTTCGAGCAACTATTGCAGTAACGTCTTACAATATAAGAGAAGATCGAAGAGAAGTCTTATCGATATGATGAACAATTCAGTTTTGCCTAATAGCGAGAAAGACGAAACTCTGGAGAGGCAACCGAAGCGTAGAATACTGGACGGAGAATATTTTGAGAATCTCGCCGATTGTCCATCTACGTCTCGCGGATTCTGCCAACTGCCTGCAATTCCCGAATGTTCCAGCATAATTTTTGATGAAATCAGAGATACAGATTTCAATACACCTACTAAATCTCCAATCAAAATGATCAATTCACCTTGCTTATACTATTACAGTCCTAATAAAGTCCTCAGCTCTCCCACAATGAACTTACCGAATTTCGTGATAGATGGTAGAGCGCCACATTTGCATTCAATATCGGCACAGAAAAAAAAAGGCAAAGTCGACTGGTTAACAAAGATCAGGCAAGAAAAACAAGTTGGAAATGGCAAACAGGATATTAGTGCGCATAAGGGCAAAGAAGATACGAATAAATTGCCAGAGAGACACAAAGGAGATAAGACCTTATTAGAATATTTTATTAAAAAGCCGGACGGTAATACACCGTTAGAGGATAAAACCAACAAATTGCATCAAGGCACAAAAAGGAAAATGTCAGAGTCTTGCGATTCCGAATCTAAACCTAAAATGTTACATTCGGAAAGTCCCGATAATGATGTGAGCGAATCAGAGAATTTCAACAAATCTTTGCATCAAAACAAGTCTTGTAAAACGATCCTGGCTTTCTTCTCCATGTCCAGTAACGACATAGAAAATAAAAATTGAAGCATTCGATGCGAGGGTTGGATTCTGTGATGACGATTTCACCAGTTTTCTGCATTTTGTCTCGACGATCCTGATTTGATGTGCATTTAATGCGGGTGAATGTGATATAATAAATTAGTCATACTTAGATTTGCTTCTTATATTGATAACGCCTATTTTAATAATTGTGTGAATTTAATTTTAATCAAATTTTTAAGAGGCTATATATACTCTTAAAATGATTTTAAGTTATAAATATTTGCATTTCAACAAGACTCGACTAAGATTAATGTATGTATATTATATATTACATACATGTTTAAATTTAAGAAACTATTTTTTTTATATATATAATAGTTTAAGTTTTGTGAAGTAAGAACTCTTATACTTATTATTTTTGTACTAAAAGTTTAATTTGATTGTGTTCCAGTTATAATAACCAATCAACTGATTTTCATCTTAATTAATTTAAATATTTATTCAAAAAGCGTGTAATAAAAATGCTTACGATACTTTTATCACATAATGTCCACGTCCTAAGAATAATATTTTATTAGAAAAATTTATTTAGTATTTAACTGTTTTTTTATGATTTGATTTGAATCTGTAAAAGATAATATTATCGAAATAAAAGATGATTAAAAAAGAAACAATATTTTTTTTATTGAAATCATTTATTCAAAGATTGCAAATACTGTGTTTTTGTATGATTGACATTTCATTTCTAATATATCAATTGAGAGAGAAAGAGATATACAAGTCTAAAATAGGTTGACATATCTTATAAATATATAAATATACCAGAAACCAGATTGATGTGTATATGTTTATATAAACCAATACCATGATATTCTGTCTTTATTATGTAAATTCCAAAATTTACAGCAAATACTATTTTAAAAAACGGATGGTGTCAATACTATATAATATAGTAGCTTTTACAATTACGTCAATTTGCACTCCAGAGATATAAACATGCACTTGAGTAAATGTGCACAATGGCCAACGTTGCAATACATCACGATAACAAAGTATAATTGTATAAACAAAACATGTTTTTCGATTTAAAACGAACCAATGGAAGACTTTATATGATAAAACAAGATGTCTGCTATAGAAATAAAAGACAATTTATTATAAAAAAATTTGAAGGTGAACATTTTTCAGTAGTGGAGCATCTTGCAAATAAATAAATATTACTGCTTTAACAAATCTATTAATTAGGATGTTTCATATAAAGTCTTCAGTCTTGGTGAGACTTGTCAGTAAAAGGCTGAAGCAAAATATGGGTATTCATAAATCGAAATGGCAAAAACGTTGGCGACCAAGCTGCGTTTGACGTCTCCGATAAAAAGCTTTTAAGATTAGATTTGATCAAAGACGCCAACGCGAGTGATACTCTTACGCGCATTCGATCAGCGTGATCAGAATTGAGGTAGAATTTATCATTTTTGTACTTTGTTCTTATTCAATATGTATATTATATTAACAATAATTATATACTGCACTGCTTTCGTATAGTCATAAGAGAAGGTGAAACATTGGACACATCCTTAGGAGCTACGATATCCTAGGAAAAATTAACGACAACCTCGGAAATCATACGTTCGTCCGCTTTAACCTCAATTGTACTGATCGCGATTGATATTTATATAAACTGACTCATTCGCACAAAAAATATAATTTTTTCATATAATATAATACATAAAATAAGTGCAATATAATTTTTTATATAAAGTGAACAATAAGAGCTTTGCTGTTGAATAAAAATAATACATTTAACAAAAAATTATTGCATTTAATGAAACATTTAGTTTTTCTTGTATTTTATTTACATTTGTAAAACATATTTCTCATCATAAAAAATCAATATTAATGATAATATAACCCAATAACTATTTTTGACCAATTAAAACAGAAAAAGGCGTGCAATATTTTTTTTCAAAATTTAATTACACTAATAACACATCTTCATAACAATTGACAAAGTGAAGAAATCACATTTTTATTTTTATCTTTATTACTACAATAACTCGTAATAGTTTAAAATCTCTTAATAAATTAGTCTTTCCGAAAACTATTGACATTCAATCGAATAAAAATTGTATATATACCTATAT
The DNA here is from genome assembly GCF_051122295.1 of Plectrocnemia conspersa. Classification (NCBI taxonomy): domain Eukaryota; kingdom Metazoa; phylum Arthropoda; class Insecta; order Trichoptera; family Polycentropodidae; genus Plectrocnemia; species Plectrocnemia conspersa. The sequence continues at coordinate 16,961,911 of NW_028277176.1, forward strand.
AAAAAAAAAACACTTTTAATCCATATTATACAAGATATTTATAAAATACAAAGCTTCAAATAAACATTTATAACATTAATTTTCGGACAGTTAAATCATAAAATTATTACAACAAAATTATAATATAATATACATAAATATTTTCTTTTCTATTGAAATTTGCTGTCATTTCAATATATCAACCTTATATGACTCTCATTGAATTACTCTTTCGTGTCCTTCACACAGTGTTATAGATTTTTTAAATTTATATTTCTCATTTTCTCGTGATGAAATTTGTTATGTACCTACTAAACACTAATATACATATATTTATTACATAGTATATATAAATATATATATATATACATATATATATATATATTTTATATATATTTATTCATGTAATAAAAAAGTCATTTTTAAAAATTTGTTAAAAAGTCTCTAGAGCTTAATACTCCACACAAATCACATTCACATATTTCATTATTTGTCGACAAGAATAAGAGGGCTCGTTCCACTTTGCGGTACATCTTCATCATCCAATTATCTCCCGACCGTCCTTGAGTACACCAATAAACTTTACACAATTAAAGAAAAATATTACATAAACATTAACAAGCATTACAAAAAATAACAAATAAAAGAAAACTGAAAACTATAATAAAAAAAATTACAGATATTGTGCGATTTATTCGACAATAAAAAAGGTTGAGTTAATACAAAGTATAAATTTATACAACGAAATTAGTGCTTTAAATCAATTGAAAATATCACACGTAATCATATTATGTTTTACTAAATGAAATTGATTATTTCAAGAAATACCAATTTATCAATTATAAACTAAAACTCGATAAGTTAGTGTTTGTTATAAGTTGAGCATAAATATGCAGAAAGTAATTAATTTATTATTTATTCAGGTGATTTTATACCAAATATTTATTAATATTGTACATAAAATTGAATTAATCTGTCAAGGGGAATAAAAAGTATTATACAACAATAACGAATACAAATATAATTGTTTCTGAGAATTGATTAACATAGCAAGATTAAATTTATTTTAATAAATATATATTAAAGAACACAGATTTATTAATGTGGAGTAACTGCTTTCTGCATAAATAATAAAAAAAATAGAGCAATAATTCAAGAACTAACAATTTCATCTAGTATAACTTAATATTTCACATAAAATGCAAAATAATAAGCATCTTTAAAATAAATTTCTTAAATTAAAAAAAGATAAGTCACCAAATGATAAAAACTTATGGGTAAAGTATATATTAAATTATTAAAGTTATTATACAATACAAGTTTTGCACCGTTGTGTGACGGCGTATGACGTTGTCTATGGGTACATTAGTATTTGATCACATAGTCCGATTCATCAGAGATGGTTTAAGGATTTAATTAATTACTCAAAAAAATAACGTCATATTACGTCCAATTCGTGTACAATCTGTATCGCTGCATTTCATACACAAGGATGTGTTTTATTATCATTTGGCAGCATTGAGATCGAAATATAGTTGTTTTTTTAATTAAAATAGGACTGGAATATGTTTAATCCTAAAGAAAAATAAATCATACAAAATATAATATAATGAGATCTTGCATGCACACGTCTTAAACGTAACATTGAACAAAAAACAAACATTCATCCGTGACTGGCATTAACAAAGAAAACTCTATATAATATTAGTTTGGATAATTATAACGTAACTGAAAATAAAATTATTCTCTATGTATACTAATAACATGGCATCTGATGTATGTGTTTATAAACAATATTGTTGACGAGTCCACAGCGTAACAAACAACCAGCAGAGAACAAGTCCACCACTTTTACGTGTTTCATTTTTAAGTACCTTTTAGTTTACCAATCTTGACCACCGAGGTGGCTCAATGTTAGACAGATGCCATGATGCTGAGATTCTTCTGTCGACGCACGTATCCACACGTATTTTTTTTGTTTTTGTTTTGTTATTTTATGCATGAATTTGAAGATTCAACAGGACTCAGAAAGCCTCATGCCCGAGGGAGCAAATGCGTTCGACGACACACGTCTCTTGTCAGCACGAATCCACCATGTAGGCAAGTTTGATATGGTGAAAGATTATTTCTTACAGGCAATACGAAGAGTATCACCAACAAAAAACTGATAATTCACCTCCGTGCTCCGTTCCGCCGTGCCGCCACGCCGTCACAGCATGAACTTTCAGCTGAAAAGAAAAAATCAACATATTAGATATATAGTCTCGCAAAAAATTGATGAAGGAAAAGATGCAGTCAATGTTAGGAGACAAGTTACATTACTAGGAACTAATAATGGTTTTACATATAAGTTTAATCATAACAATAAAAGTGATGGTGCAGCTGTTATGGCATTTCATAGCATTTTCATATATTTTTTAATAAATAAGAGTACTTTTGAGAATTTTATTGTGTTTTAAAAATCGTCTAGTTCTTCTGCCACACACTATAAATATATCATATATGTATGTAAGATTAGTAATGTTATTAGTCACTAAAATAGTTAAGACCAGTAGTGTGTAGGACGGTTAAGGCCAAGAAAGAAGGCTAAAACTATATTTTTCCGATCATGCTTAAACGACGCTCTTGTTTTTGATTTCGGGGCCCTTGCAAATACTACATATATGCGTATGTTCTCAAAAAAGTAAGTAGAATAAACTAAAAAACTAAAAAAAACATTTTATGATAAAAAATTCACTGTAACGCCAAACCCTTTCCAGGAGAAAGAGAAAGGGCGATTTGTCGATGGAAATGTTTATAAGCCATTCAATTTTATCTGAGAAGCCCCTTCCCTCCACTATATGCACGCTAACAGTGACAGTTGGACGTTGCAGAGGAAGGGCGTAACCGTACACCACAGAGGGCCTATTCCCTCGATGCTGGGGCTTTGCCTTTGGGTAGTCAGTCCCCTTTACCGCCGCCTAGTGACTCCAACTGCATTCACGGAGAGGTCACCTTAGAAGGTCAGTCTACACCAAAAAGGCAGCGTCACTACGTCCTCCAGAGAATCATTGAAATTAGAGCACACCTCACTGACTGAAGTCCTAGATGTCAGAGGGTCTGCGCCCTTTGAATACCGTGTCCCCAGTACCATATTTACTATTGTTTTCTTCCATACACATACATATATTAGAAACATTTTTTATCAATACACTTTTTTGTGATTTAAAATGCCAAATGCATCTTCTTCGGCGACCCTCGGCATTTTATTCAAGTAACATGGCAGTAGATAAAAAATAAAATTTTAAAAATCGGCAAAAATGGCCTACATTTTTTTCTTAAACTTGCATGGTTTTTAATGATGTTGTTCTTTAATTCAAATATATTTACGTTTTAATATTATTATTTAATAAGAGCAACTTTCGGGTGTTGATGTTTTGCGTGTTCAGATCAAGTCGGAATGTCACCACTTTTGGGTATTCTAACCCTAAGGAGTGTGACTTCGCAGCCAGAAAGACGCAGTTGGAAACTAGTAAGAATTTTATTTAGTTTATATTATATATCGCGTCAAACTATGATGGGCGAGATCGTTTTCTCCGAGCGGTGATAAAGAAGCTGGCGGAGGGATGAAGTCAGTGGAAGATCCTTAGAGTTCTGATTGGTGTGGCAGCGACAGTATAACGAATGTTGATCGTCTGCCAGCGGGACGAATCTAGTGTCTTATTGGAGAGCAGCCTTAAGTATTCAGGTCTGCAAGGCTTCTTAGAACAACGAAATATGTATACGCCTATAGAAAGTGACATTTGCTTGATGGACATCTCCGAAGTCGAATTCTGCGATGGGAATATTGTGACCTTACGGTCCTTTTTGTCTTCCGGTGATATATTGTTTCCCGTGATCGTTTCGCAACAAAGACATATTCTGACAATGCCCCGGAGAACCCTTGCATGTTATTTATGTGAAACCCTTTTTTCTAGTCGTAACGAGAGCTTTTGTGTGGTCTCGACCTTTTCGCTATTTTCTAGTTTATCTTTATTGCTAAATGATAATTTTTGATCACAGTCATTAACGCGAGTTTTAATAATAAGATCCCCACATATTATTTTATAGTACAAAGAAGAGTGGGGGGAGGATTAAGAAAAACAATGTCATTATTTATGGCCACTAAGCAATCATTTATGATCACTGAACTCTATTACGTCACGACCATATTTAAGCCCATTAGGAGCACCGTTGCACAAACCTAAAAACAACAGTTGTGTAATCAATATAAAATCTGTACCTGGAGTATGCCAAGAGGTATATTTTTCCTTTAGCCTAAATATTAAATTATCACCTGCACAACTGTAAATCAATCAGCGTACATTGATAAATACAAAGCAGAGAAATTTTATAAGCTTTTATTCAAATTGGCGCACCGACTGTGAGAACAAAACCACTTACGTATTGATCGGAAAGCTATTTGAAACTTTCTGCACGTGCTGTTATCATATAATAAAGAACAGCACTCTGAAACTTACAACAACAGGTCGTAAGATTGCCGCCTCACGAATTATTCACTATTTAACGACCTTTTAAAATCTGAAAACGACGTAAATCTAATTTAATCACACTCTCAGATCGTCATAATTGCTCGTGGCAGCAGAGAGTAGGCGAGCCCTAAGCCTCCCTCGGGTGTACAATGTGTACAAAATAGATACACAACGCTAAATTAAAATTTCCGTTCGAGACAAAACCAAGAGGAGTTTCCAGCCAACGATACAGACAAAAGATCCTGGACTCAGTACTGAATCCAGAGTTTAACTCGCATCGGAGACGACTGATCCTTCGGACACAGACACAGAAAAGAGGACTTCACGTATACATTAACTTTACGTGAACTACCCTGACACAGACCAGAAAAGTTAGTATTTGTGTTCATCACTATTTCATCACGATACTAATGTATTTTTATATATATGGGTAAAGAAATATTTATTAATTTATTTAAAAGAGTTAGCCGTAGTTCTCCAATCTGTCCCTGTTTACTCATATAAAATACCATTAAAAATAAGTTAAACCATGAAAAGCAAAAGTTTTCATTCAGCAATTATATAAAAAATCGCTTTATACATCATAAATAAGTCACAAAGGAACAACTGTTAAAATAAGTCTACGTCAATATACAATTACAACTCAACACCTGAACACATCAACATTGTCGTAACAATGACAATATGTACATATAAAAAAAGAACACAATATTAGGAATGTAGAGCATATTCTATGAGCTTACAACGCAAATACTCTGTTACTTGCAAACATGCTTAGCGTAATAAAAACAGATTCATGTAAACACACGTTAAAGAAAAATACATATACTCGTTGTGAGAGTAACTGAAAATATTCATTTGTATATAGAGTGGCATACTTTCAAATGATCATACGTTTGTATTTCGCAATTTCCATTGATAAATAATAATTGAATCTGTAGTGTGAAAAGCGTCAATTATAAACTAATATTTTAATCTTACCCACATACGTTGCATGTGCAAAATCAAGTTTAATATCAATATTCAATTTATGTTATTGCAAGTCAAGCCAAGGGCAAATTGTTTAAGTAGATATAATATAATGTGAAGCGAAGCGCTTATGTTATAAGCCCACGTTTGCATCTAAATTTATTTAGAAAAATAAATGTGTAAGTTTAAGAATTTCTCATAGATACAATCAACAACTTGGTTGGCAAAGGCAACACGTAAATAGTGCATAAGAGTATTTATACAAAAACAAATTAATGTTTCCGGAAATAAGTTGTTTTTATATACAGATCCATTGATTAATTAACAGAAAGCTATTATATTCGAAAAAACTGTGTTTAAAGGCTACCATTGCCTATCATAACAACTGACCTTACTTAATTATATTATATTTACAGTTTGAGAAACTAAAGAAATATGTTTTGATTTCAACCTACTATTTTTAAAAAAACCAAGGAATTAATTTGCTTGAGAAGTTTATTAAACTAACGCATGAATTCGACATTAGATTAAAATTTCTCCTCGCATACAGAAACAATGCTGCTAAAAAAGGAGCGTTACATGCATTTTTAACTTCATTACTGTGTGTTGGGTGACCAACCCATTCAGTTAGAAAAATGTGATATTTATTATATATAAATTTTATATAAAAAACTTTACCGAAGTTAAAAAAATCTTAATTCAGTACGTAAACATTTAGTATGTACATAAATAAAAAAACATTTATTATGTTATTAATGTTTTATATTTCTGATTTCGTGTTTATATTTTTTATGAAAGCGTTGCGCTTTTTTGTCAGCGCTATTTTGATCTGACTCTAAAGAATCTGATGCGTTTTCTGTTTCCGAGAGTTATAACACTATAAAAACAACAGAATTATCTATCGGGTTTCAATCAAACTGATTTTAAACACTCCCGGCACTAATAAAAACAAGCTGTGAAATTTTCAGCGAAATCGGTCCAGTAGTTTTTGAGTTTATATAGGACACACATACGAACATTGCCTTTTATTTATATATATATTTATGCTTAAATCATCTTTAACTTAAGGGATTTCGTTACAAACAGTAATATTGAGCCAAAAAGTTTATACAATAGCAGTTTGTATATTTTTTTCAGTACAGATTATGAATCTGCAGCCTTGATTTAAAGTATATGTAAAGATTTGAAGTAATAAACGATACAGTTTTAGCCAGTCTCTATAAAACTATGCATGATACATTTTAAATTGCCTAAGAACGTCCACAATGCCTAAACCTCCGCGTTACATAACACTATTCCCCAGACACGAACCCCGAGCGCATATTTGCATTCGACATGGGTAAATAGAAAAGTCGCCCGGCGTTTCCGGACATGCAAAAATCGATGACGTGGCACGGTCTGCTAATTAGCACCGGTGACACTCAATAGTCAGAGCTATTGCCTTTCTCACGTTAACGTGAGCTACTACATTTTCAGACACACGCTGAATAAATCATTTTCCCACTATGCAGAACGATGTTCGTTTTAATTCTTGCTCGCACACGTTGTGCAGCAATTAAATTAGCGTGCCGCCACTGAGCTCGTTGCGACCGGCCTCTGTAAAAGCAACAACAAAAATAGTAACACACTAGCAACTAAACTGATTAAAAAGCAACTAATAAATTTAGCATGTAGAAAGGAAGTTGAATTGAAATCACATCGACCACTTTGACAACAAAATATATATTTTTAAATTATATAAAGTATAGTTATTATCATTTTAGAAGTTTGCATAATTGCATTTTGTGGAAACGAAAGACTGCAATTTTCTTTATTAAGAAACAGGTTATTAAATTCACAAATTATAGAAGCGCAATTGCTTAATTGAGGATGTGGGTGTAAAAGTATATATCGCCATATACATATATGTATGTATTATAAATCATATATGAGATCTGATAATAAAATAATTGTTTGTTTTCGGTTGAGTTCAGGGACGTCATTTCAGATTTTTTCAAAAGTTGGCCAGTCGGTAGTCGTTTTTGTAATATTTATATGTTATTAATATTCATAGTATTTCACTAAATCCCATGCGTTTTCTGGCCAAATTCAAGAAAGTCTCTGTTTATTATATCATCCACGTCAAAAACATTTAAATTGTGCCGTCGATGTCGCAGTGATAACGCTCAATCATCTAGCGTTCATATTAAGATTTTTTATAACAATATTACGACTTACAATAAGTGAGAATTAAATGAAGCACATCTAAACCGAACTTTGCCTAATAAGAGGACGCAAAAAAAACAATTATTCCTTCTCAGAAGTCAAAAATCCACGCCAAAAGCAATAAAATCGTGTCGCCATCGTTGCACGCTCGTATCTCGAAATACTCATAATTTATTTAATTCGTTGGTCAAGGTTTCACTGTATCAAAAATGTAAATTTATGCCTTTGACAATGTAAAAGTATTTGATGATCACCGTATTAAATAAAACATAAATAGTTTTAGTAAATCTAATTTGTCAAAACCTATCCCAAGACTTCCTACGGTCGGTCACTCTGACGTTGTATGAAGAATTCGACGTTATTTATTTTGATTTATTTAGGATTTATTTTGCCACCGAAGTGAAGCATATTACGATGAAATTAAAAAATGATACCTTGTTAAGTTTGCTCATAATATTTTTACACGCCTCAAATAATACAAAACTAAATGTAGAGAGCGGCGATCTCGATTAAATTAACCGATGACCGTGCGATCTCTGATCCAATTTGTGACAATTTGCTCGGCCGTATGGTTGGGTTGGCAACCATGCGCGAAACATGAGATCGTCAACCATGTGTTTGTCGGGATATAGTAAATAATAATTCAAACCTTTTTTATTACGAGAAAGCTATACATTTATCTAAGCAATTATTTTTAATAAATAAATAATAAATTGAAAAATTTCGACATATAAATTTATGGATAGTTTTTTACTTATGTTACTTTTATTTTTATTATAATAAATTTTTGACTGAATAGTGTTAACAAATAAAATAATATAATATGTAACAATATTTTGTATTTATAGAATAGTCTCAAGTGGTCAAGGTGGATTTAAGTTAAACTATGAGATGGTCCGTCTCTGACTATTGATAAAGGTGCATAAAAATGTATTTTAGCCAATAACTACTCCAGTTTGAAATGAGTACTAGAAACGTTACACAACTTATAACAAGGTTATTTTCACGAATTTGAAATTAATTTGTAGGAATCTTTTTGACGTGTTATTTCTGATTGCATTAGCGCATATTTTTCTATTATTATTCAAAACTTATAATGGACATTCTAAGCTCTTTATTCCCCTCATAATAATTTGACAAGCGTGAGTCCAATGCATAACAGCAGGATAAATATCTTAAACACCTACAAGTAAGTATTAAAATAGCAGATTAATTATAAAATATTAATCGAGGCTTCTGGATGATCAATATAATACGCTATACCGGGCTTTCATTCCGTTAGTGTGCGATGTGCGTATTTTGATAATGATAGAATCAGCACATTTTTATTCCGCTATGCCTTATCTGATAAAGTGGAATTTGTGCAACGTCTTATTGATGTATGTTCCAAAAACTAACACAATAACTAACCTAGCATTATTCATAAAAAATCTAAAACAATTTTCTTTATGGATCAGATAATGTTTAATCTCAAACATGAAACGTTACGCGCAATTTAAAATCTTGAGTAATAATTATTCACTCCAATCAGATTGCGTTGAAAGTCAAAATTATGTTGATAACCACGCAACGAAAAACGTGTGCGCCGGTCACGCAGTGGAGCAGCGACTGTGCGCACTTACACGCACTCAACAAGTAAGTTACCGTGAACAAATTACGAGAAAAGATATAGCAAACTCAAAAATAGCATACAATATAAACTGTGTAAATGTCAACACCGCGGTTAATATTAATGAATGAAGCTGTAATGATATAAATGAGAAGGGAGAAGAAGTAACAATATTTTTGCCGTTCTTAGAATTATTTGTTACGATAATTACATCATCAAAAACAAAGAGAGAGAGAGTGCACGAAAGAGTGACGGATTATCGCGAGGCACTGTACGGACAACTCGTGCCGTTGCGCTGAAAAAGTACTGAATAATTAATCCTCGACAAGTAGTTTGAAGGAGGTAGGGGGGCCCAAGTTCCGCGAGGGGGCGGCGGCGCCAGGGTTCGAATGTTAGAAACAAAGGACGCGCACGGCCCGAGGAAAATTTTTCAGAAGTCAGCATTTTCCGCGACAATCTACGACGACGACGGGTGAAAAAAAAGTTTCGAATCGATATGAAGTGGGTGGGAAAGAAGAAGGAAAAAAAGACGGGAAACGCCCACACGTCGTCGCTGAGGGCGCTCGTAAATATCGTGGATGATGGGGGATGGGAAGTGCAGAAAATTATGTGTTTGTGTGGGGGGGGGGAGGCAGTTAAAAGGATCGACTTTGATTGTTTCAGTTTTAAAATACCGCTGAGATCTGATACCTGATTAATTCAAAAGTATCAAACATAATAACTCGTGTATTGGCAACACTTCACCCTGATACTTGTGACGTCACGAGAAAATTGGGACTGAATTGTTTGGTCTTTATAACGATGGTGTTTTAATTAACTTTTTTTAAATTAAAAAAGACTTTTGAGGTAAATGTGATATAATAACAAAATATATTATACGAAGAAATATGTTTTGATACATTTTGAGGGCGACATTACTAACCACTTATAATAATATAGGACTATTAATAGAATATATACACACAAACATAAAAAGCTAGCAGGACCATCGCTGTATTTTTGATCAGACTGTTATTATTATTACTTGTATACCATACTTCGTATGAAGGTTACCCGCTCAGAAATATAAAAAATACCGTCTGATAAGTGCGAGAGATACTGAATATTATATTATGATATGATATGTACTTAGTCTTGCTTTGCTCTCCCCTATAAATTGAGGAGATATATTTTGTAAGACTTAAAATAATCTAAATTAAAAATATATAAACTACAATATCATAACAATACTTCGCCTATAGCTAGGAGTTTATACATATACGTCTATAGAAGCTCTCTGACATTTTTCTTCCTTTCTTTTTCATAATCTTTTTCAAAAAAAGGGTTTCTTCGTCATCAAAGGCTGCGGGATATGGGGGTAGCGACGATTTAAAAAGTCGCCAAAAAAACCACCCCAACCGAACAAAGAGATTATTTTAATGTGATGCAATTGTAGCGCATTTATATCTGGCTAAAGAAAATCTCTGATTGCAACCCCAGTCCCCACAAAACGCAAAGCACTAGAGAAGAAGGATGGGCGGACTAGAAGAACCTCTTCGGTGCTGCTTCAATAATAATTTGATTGAGATAGCCAAATAATACTTATATATGAAAACCATTATTTATTTCTTATGTAACGATAATTTTCACAAATATTTTAATTGGTACCGTGGACTCTTTTTTGTAACTTTCAAAGAGAGAGAGGAAAAACTATAATTTTAGATACATATGTATTTACATATTCTGTAAAAAATATATAAAAATAATAATTTAAGACATTTTGCATTTAGAATAATTAAGCGTCATTTTATATAATATTTTAATGTTAAGTTAATAATAAAGGCTTTAAAACATAGATAATTATTATTATGCTATTTAGTAGCTTTAGCTGACTTTTAATTTATGCAATATAACCGAAGATATGATTTTCCAAATTTCAAAAACCTAGATTATTAAATAAAGTTTTTTTATATTAAATAAAGATTGTGACGATAATAGGAAACCTCGTAAACTTGTTTATTTTTATATATTTATAATATTTATAGCACATTTTCATAGATACAAAACTGCTTATACTGCTTTAAATATTACATAATTATAGAGATATAGTGGAATTTCGATACGCAGTACTTTTTTAATTGCCTCAAAAATATGATTTAAAATCAGGGCAAATACGTGCGCAGACAAGTCTTGCCATGCATGCATTTGATTAGGAATATCTGTTACTTTGTTTATGTATTTTTTTAGGTTCGCGTACGACCTTGATCCTTGAAAAACTCCATTTTACCGAAGATTCGAAGGACCAACGAAACACTTGAATTTCCGTTAAAATCCTTTAATCCGTATTTTCTACATGTATAACATAAAATATTGTAGGTGTATTCCCACATCTGTACTTTACAGACACTAATAGTATAAGAGCGAACAGGGAAACTTGGTCTTGGGTTGGTACAAGCATTTCTTTGTTAGCCATATTACAAATAAATCAGAACAGCGAATATAATGCTGTTTTTGGTCAATCTGCTGAATCAAGAACTACCGTGTAAGATTGTATGGATAAATTTAAAAACAGTAGAACAACGAATAAAATATTTCCGTTGAAAAACTTGTTAAAATTCAAAACATCTTTGCTAGATTGTACAATCCAAAAAATAAAATACAGTTTCTGCTCTTTGGGTACTGTGACTGTAAAAATTCATAAAATATATATTTTTCATGACTACCCTTTTTTAATTCCACAATGTATGGCGGCGAATAGAATATTGCTATTTTGTTTTACAGTTTGATTACATTAAGAAAGAAGCGACAAAATTACCACTTTATAAAATTTTACTGACATATTTTATTGCACATGAAATATGTTAGCCCAATGCTTATAGCGGAATAAACCCGTTGTAACGTATTGTTACAATATGATAACACAGAACAAAATACAGTCGCTAAATAAAGTGAAAAGAGCGATACATTTGTTGATAAACAGTATTTCACAAAAGTTATTTGAAGAGGGTATAAAATGTTTATTTTCGCTGGGAAAAAGTTCATAGTCCTAAATGGAAACTACATTGAAAAATGTGGTATAAATTTAAATTAATGAGAAATTCCTAGAACTTTGTAAATATACTTAATTGAAGCATACAATATATGTTAAACATTGAATTTATTTTTGTGTAATATTTTGAGAAGCACTATTTTATCCCGCATCAAACACGCGTAAACATTTCGATTAAATATTGACACAACGTTGAGTTACACCACACATAAAAAAGTTATTTGTTCAAAACTGAAAGGAGGTATCTGTGAGTTTATTCTAAAATGCTTATTATTATACGATAAAGATACATATATAAGTATACAGCGCAATATCAATACATATACATATATCTGGAGCAACACCTAAATATAACTGAAGGAATAAATACATATAATAGTAGATATACTGAATAAATGATTATATTAAAAAATATGAAATTATATTTAATATAGTAATATATTGTATAAAAACGCCCTTTACTTATCGTGTCAAGTTAATTATGAAAAATCATTAAATTTTATAGCGCCATGAGCCAAGTTTTACGATGTTTAACTATCGAGTACGTGTACTATTTTTCGGCAGCGAAATCACATTTTTTCGTGCGGAAAATCGTTTGTGAAAATTGCAAAGATTTGCCCCGAAAATGCCGGTGCAAAATCCGAAATAGATTTAGATCGTAATATGCGCAAGCTTGAAATAGATTAAATATCGCTTTTGATATATGAAGATTGGCGTATTAAAAATGCAATATTGAAGCGACAAGCCGGCAGCACCACTGGTACATAACTGTACTTAATGTGTCATAAGGCAGTGGCGCACAACTTTTAAAAAATAATAATAAACAACAATTATCTGCTGACATGCTTAGCTGCATCGTGAACACATATAACTATTTTATTATAATATACATATACATATGTGTTTATACACATATTATATACATGTGGATATTTATGAGCACGTACACTAAAACATTGCATGTATTTTTAAATGAATTTATAATCTATTTATAGATGTACATAGTAAGCTTTTTACTGATTTTTCAATTGGATATTTTCATGAATAATATTAATTTTTAAGAAATTTTATAGCGCTGTTTATGAAAGAAATCAAAAATGTTGCAGAATATTTATTTATAAAAAAAATATTATTTTGCCTGTAATAAAAATTAACCCCCTGACACATAATGGTCTAAATAGAAACCGATGTGCTACTATTGTAAAAAAAGTGATAATTTTAAAATAATATAAATACAGTTCAAGGATCGGCTCGACGAATTAACTACATTTGTGATTTTTAATATATTAAAAGTGCGCTAAATATGCAAAGCACCACTCGGTTTTTTTTTCTCAAATTTCCGGATGTGTTATATTAGTTAGAAGAGTTGTAACAGGTAATATCATGGAGGTGCAACAGTAGCTTAAAATGGTCACCGCACTTTCAAAAAGCACAATGGCGAAGCAGCGGCCTGTAATTAATATTTTGAGTAGTTGATAGTTACATTGAAATGAATTGACGAATGAAAGTGCAATATTGAGACGCAAGCCCGTGTGATGCAAAGCTTTAATCTGGCTCAAATAAAAAACAAATAAATTTTGGACTGTACTTTTTGGCGATACGTTGGCAGCGCGAACTCCAACTATTGTAGTAAAAAATATGCAAATTCATTCATTTTAACAATTCTACATTGCAATCTTTTATATTTTCTATTCATATTCGCGCTATTGTCATAACATTGAGTCAGCCAAAAATTTTTCCAAAATTTGTGCAAAATTTATATTTTAAGTTCAAATTTGTAAAGAAAATTTTGGCGCTCTCTGATTTTCACGCCCGGGCCGCTGCCCCCCCCCCTCTTCGCACGCACCTGTTGTGATGTATATCTATCTCTCCAGAAAGTGTACGAGTGGAGTAAAATTTTTGTAATGGCATGAGTTTTATAGCAGTTTATACTCAAATATTATACTTCAAGACATTGCGAGGGAAAATTTCTGGGTAGCAGGGAACGAGGTAGCCTTATTTTTATAGATTAATTCTTGATATGCAGTTCCAGAAAATATCCACATGCACATTTTTTTAGAATTTTCTCGACTTTCAAGAGGGGTATTTTGGAACACAACATGTACAGAAAAAAAAACAGTTACCAATACGACATACACAGTTTTCTATAAGAGTATTCTATGACATATAATCAAATCAAAACGTTTGTTTCCAATATCTGTACTTCAACTAACTTGAACATCCTCAGTATTCCATAAATCTTCTCCCTGACGATTTTCACATCTATGAATCTATCTAAGAAGCGGTGGGAGAAAATAAGGATGAAAAAAGTTTGACGTAGGGGTGAGAAAAATATTTTTTCAGTAGATATTCGCGCACTTCCTAAGAGCTGGAAATATTAGACTACATTACAAAATTATGTTTAAGGATTAAATTTGAGTGACTCTAGTTATAGTATATTTTAAGTGTCCTCAGCAAGAAAAATGGCATACTTATATACTTATTTATAATTAAAAAATAAAATAATATGAACCTAACATATTTTACACTTGCATGGACTTGTTTGTTAATTTCGTAAATTGTGTTTTTATCTTATATGTTGTGTGTAAATATGTCTAATTAAAATATAAGAAAATTGTAATTACTAAAGCAATATCATAATTATTTTAAACCTTTAAAATAGCTACTCTGGTACAGTATAAATATATTTTAAATCCAAAGCAAAATTGCAAAATTAAATTTATTGAATATTATATTATAAAAACCATTTTTAATAACCATAATTAGTAGCATAAAAATCACAATTTTAAATTTTAAATATATCATATGTAATACCAATTAAAAGCTGGAAAGCTGCTTATTACACACAAAAAATCCTAATGTTCAAGTAACAAAGTAAATGAATAATACTGTAATAACTTTGACACGATCAAACGTTTTATTATATGCAATTACATTATGCACGCGATCTTGCAAAAATTCTAGAACAAAGGTTATTGTCACGGACGTATAACATACTCGTAAGTCTCTTAAAAGTTCAACAATAAAAATACTATTTAATAAAGTGTATTTTGTATAGTTTATATATACAATATATAAACAAGGGTATTTTCTTTTCGAGCTTACATTGCTAATACATACACAAGCGAATATATTATTATTATTGTATAATTCAACTTATATAATTCGATAGAAAACCGGTTTCATGTTGGCTCTGGTTTCGCCATTTTTGTCTTGTAATCCCATACCCCAAAACCAGAAGTTTCACGTTTTTTGCCGTGGTATAATAAAATTTACGTGCTTGTATTTTTAACATTAAAATTTAATATTCAAGCGAGAGAGAAAAATCACAGTTTTTCGCAACGTGAATAAACGCTAGACGTTTACGTTACATTTTCAATATAGAAAATTGCGATAGAATTTTCCTTTGCGTCTAAAAATTACTTATGTACATACACAACATATTTTTATATTTCACATTATTAAATATTCAAGTATACATATTAAGCCCTAGTTAATAATTATCAGTCTAAATCTATTTATAGTATTTATAAGGATGGAATCATTTTAGATATATAATATGATACAGCTTTTAAAAATAATAATAAGAATTAGAAATCTGTGAAAAATGTAATAGTATATAACTTTTAAATTTGTTTTATTTTAATATGATGAAATATTTATCTAAATTGTAATTTACTACAATGTATATTGGATTTAATGTAAGATAATTAATTCGGAACTGTCAATAACTCTCAAGATAATCTTTTGAATTTTATCATTATCATCATCAATCTAAAGATAATGCCTAATCAGTATTTACCATCTTAAAAAACAGCATTTACTGGTAATCGGTCATTCATTCCAATGCGTTATATCATCTAAAGATTAATTTATAACAAAGACATAAAAATAAGTTCGTGTATGACATGATTATATTGTTCACGTGTGGTTTGTTTAAAAAATAAGTCATTCTTAAATAAAAATACATATAAAATTTCTAGTATTATATAATATTAATTAAAAAAACAAGCAGTTCTTAAAGAAAAACTTATAGTATTATATAATTTTCATTAAAAATATGATCAGTTTTTAAATAAAAAATCATGCATTTCTCGCGGCTCGTATATTTAAATAAAATTAAAACTAATACCTAATGCACTTAAAATATGACAAACTTAAACTTAACAGTTATATTTAACACAAATTTAATTTACCCCACGTAGACATAACACGCTATTTGTCGATTGTCCGATTGATTACGATGCTCAAATCAATGGCGATTTAGATTATCTATAATATTTATGCTACTGTATGATAACGATGCATTTATTTATATAATTAATAGGACATATATGCATTACTATATTTTATTCGCTATTAACGAACACTCTTATTCACGTACTTGATTAGCATTAATGGGTTAAAAATAAATCAAAAGTGAAAAACGACAGTGGAAACAAAGGTTGGATATCCCGCAGCGCAACGGCCGCAATATAAAAATCCCAGCGTGTTAACCGTTTATCGGGCTAGTGTGTCAGTCAGCGGAGCTTTCGCAAAAGCTCGCCGCTCTTCTATGTGTTTGTATGTATGTATAATATTGTATTATTTCAGTGGCGTGCCGGACTATAATTTAACTACACTTTTTGCTGCCCCGCTTTACGTGATGAGGCATAAATAACTGCAGCCGATACGGATCAGCGAGGCAAACAAAGAAAAGTTCCAGGCGCGACTGCTAACCCTTTCGTACCATAAGGGTAGTGCGATTAGCGCTCTGTGCACTTTAAAAGTTGCGAAAAAGCGACGTCACGTGACGCAATCGTTGATGGTTTTAATTTAATTGGATTGAGGAAATGAGAGAAAAATACGCTACAGGTAATCAGCGTATCCAATGGGTGAGAAAAAAACATGACTTTTATCTACCAAGTATCTTCAGCTCGGGAGAAGAATACGGATAATTAAAAAACATGGAATTTTTATTCGATTTTAAAATATGTGTTATATATTTACAATACATAATCATTTTATCTAGTATTTATCAAGTAAATATGTGATTCTTGTTTGCTTTTGAAAATCTCCCAATAATTTTCGAATAGTAGTACGAATATTTTTAAGAGCTATTTATTTATTTATTTATTTTAGATTAAATTAAGACCATCGTGGCCTAACAGGTTACCCCAATGCGCCACAATGGTCGAAAACAAATTTTAAATTTACAAAACAACAAAAAAAACGTATATATACATAAATAGAACAATACTTAAAAATAATAAACATAACAAAAAATTATAAAATATAAAAATTAAATGATACAAACTGGATAAACTCCTCATAGTTAACATTAAACAGGTTAATATGTAATGCCAGCGTATTAAGGAGCCGGATGGCCACAGCTATAGGCGAGTCGGCAAGTGCGGACGTCCTAGCCCTAACGACCATAAAAAGAGGACGCGATCGTGATTCTCGAAAATGTTCCGGAACCCAAATTTAGAATTCCTCGAGAATAGCTGGATTGTCGACAGCACCTTTTAGTAATTTGAAAAAATGCTTAGCGACATACATCTTTCTGCGAGAGCTCAGCGAATCGTATCCTAACGCTCCTAAAAGAAAGACGCTGGGATATATGTACGGATAATAACCAAATCTTCTTTTGTAAAGGTATCTTAAATACCTTTTTTGAATTTTTTCCACTAAAACGGAATATTTGGCTATTCGGGGATTCCAAATTATAGATCCCGATTCAAGAATGCTACGAACTAAGGTGTCATAGAGGATGCGAATAACTGACGGATCGTCAAAGTGAAAGGCATTCCTCATAACAAAGCCGAGCATCTTGGAAGATTTATTACAGACGTCGTGTATGTGTAGAGAGAACCTCCATTTGCTCTCGAAAGTGATTCCGAGATCTTTAGTGGAAGTTTCTCTAGTCAAAATGTTACCACCGAGATGGTAGAAATAATCTGATGGCGAACGGGATCGAGAAAATGACACAGTATGGCGTTTTCCGACACTAAAGGGCAGGCGGTTAACGGAAGCCCATCTCCATAGAGAGTCTAAATCACTTTGTAGAGAGAAGGAGTCCACAACAGATCTAATGCATTTATATAATTTTAAATCATCTGCGTACAGAAGAAAACTTGAATTTGTAATTGCTGTATTTATGTCATTAATAAATAACACAAAAAGCAGAGGGCCCAGATTAGATCCTTGAGGAACCCCCGAAGGGGTAAAATATTCTTTCGACAATCGGCCATCATAGGCTACAAACTGTCTACGATTGCTTAAATAACTCGAGAATAACCGAGTTAAGTTATCCGAGCAACCGAAGTTCGACAATTTTTTTAATAATAACCTATGACAAACTTTGTCAAAGACTTTCTCAAAATCTGTATACATAACGTCTACTTGAATTCCCGCTTCGAGAGAAGTTATCACCGTTTTGGTGAACGACAGAAGGTTAGTAACAGTGGAACGGGCAGGACGAAACCCGTGCAGTTGGTCTAACAAAACTTGCCAAAAGTATTCATAGAGATATTTATGAATAATTATTTCAAATAATTTAGCAGGTGCTGACAACACTGCGACTGGTCTATAATTCTTTATATATAATTTGTCACCCTTTTTATGAATAGGGGGGACTTTTGTGCATTTCCATAGATCATAAAATGATGATGTCTTGAGAATCAGATCATAAATACATTTTAGAGGAGCAGCGAGACTGACTTCGCAACCTTCAAAATAAAATCGGGAATTAAATCAGGTCCAGAAGAACGCCTTGTCTTTAATGTATTAAATCTGTATTTAAGATCTGAGTGCTCAGTTTCTTTGATGGTCAGTACTGAAGATAAAGAACATGAAGAAGGAAGCGACTGAGCAGAAGGCGAAAAATATTCCTCGAAAACAGAACGAAAATATTGCGCAAAACCGTCAGCAGTATTTTGTGAACCGTCCAATGTTTTATGGTCGAGGTTCATCACTTTCGACGTCGAGAATTCGTCTATTATATCGTTATAATCAAATCATCTTGATCGATGTAGTTCAGAAAAATTTCATCAAAAGTCAGAGCCGTCTTATGACTAATGTAATTTTTAGTATTTTCTTCACTATAATGAATGAGAAGGAGCATTATCTATTGACAATACTTCGATCTGTGGCAAATTTTATTTTTAAAAAAAGGAACCCATTTGGTTTTGAGACTATCCAACCATGCTTTTTTTTTGGTTACAATAATCAACAGAAAGATTCTCTAATATGTCACAACAGAGACGCACTTTCATCAAAACAAATTAAAATTAATTGAATTTATTTCAAGTACGGAAAATCCGCACTCGGAAAATCAAGAGTATATTATATATAAATTTGCACTCTTCTATTTTTCTAAAAGAAATATAGAAGTCTACTACAATTGTTTTAAATGTAATGGATAAAATTATATATCTATATATAGGGCATCGAATTGATTAATAATAATTTATATTTAAAGTATAGTATATATTATAAATTATATATTAAATTTAACATATTGTTTAAATATTTATTAAATAAATATAACATATTGATGAGCTTGTATGTGAATTGTCTAATTACACTTTTGGGTAAAAATGACAATGAACATCTAAAAACGCGTCTTTAAAAAAGACAACGCCATTGTCACTGAAAGAAATACTGCAAAACGTCTAAAAATAATTCCACAATTTGTTCGCGGGCCTGTCAGAAAAGAAAGTGTACGTGGATGAACTGTTGAAATGTTCGTCTGTAAATAGAACAGAAGATAAATCTAGAATATCCAATTATTACATCATATAAATTAAATTAAGTGAACCATACAATTTTTTGTCCTTCCTGTAACTATTGATTATGCCATTTAGATCATTCATTTGAAAGTATATAATCATATTAACTAGGTACGTAAAAATAGACTGAACAGCTCAAAGCTAATTTTTTAAAAAACATTAAGAATTAATATTTAAACGACGAAGAACATAAAAATATCATCATAGAAGTAAATACAGATTCAGTATAACCATGATTATTAAAATACGTGTATATGTATAATAATATATTAAAAAAGTATGTACATATTGACGTTTATTGTGAAGAATCACGTATGCCTATTTATTGTGTTTATATAAACATTATAAGAAGTAACTCAAACGGACCGCAAACGTATAATATTTATTAACACGACCATATTTGTACAATAATTTTAATTATTAATTTTATATCTTATCTATAGACTATGGAGAAGCTATAAAGTAATTTACGATCGTATCACTAAAATTGCACACACATATTTTGGTGTGAATAATGCAATTAAGCAAGTTTATAATAAATATTCACGATTATATTATTTATATTTATATATATTATATTATTTTCAATAAAAAATATTAAATTTTATGTTATTCAATCAAAAGCTTTCAGCACAATAGACACGAAAATTCATTAAATTGAATTATTATATTTAATATAAAGAACCAAAGTGTGAGAAAAAATCTGAACAGATGGAACAGACAGATAAACATAGTTTTTATTATGTATACCAGTGATAGCGAAACTTCTGAATAGTTTTGTTTCATGCAAAAATTACTATGAAAAACAAAGTTTATTTCAACGCGGATTTTACTCATAAGCTATTGATGTTTAATTGCTATTTTCAATAAATAAAATGGCAAGTCTAGATTATCTACAGAACGTGTACAATTGAGATGTTTTACTCACAAATCTAGGTTTTTTTGAAAAAAAGTCAAGGATTAATTTTTCAAGTAGGCTTCTTTAAGAACGTGCAAAAGTGCATTTAAATTTTTTACTTATTATACCATCCACTGACGACTGCTCTTATTAGGTCATGAGAAAGACGTTTTTAAGAGCGTTAAAAACGTCATAACCTATATAATTTTTATGCCATGGTTGCTAGCCCATTGTCCGACAAGTGTCATTGTTCATGTTATCAGTATCAATCATAGATCGAAATGGACTAGGTAAATGCTTTGCAACGGCTGTTCATGCAATTGTACAATATATATTGACAGAGGACAACACATTGGGATTAACAAGTTTTTCAAATTGTTAAAAATTTAAGGGTCACACAACACTAAAATGGTTTCAGCATGAAAACAGTATTATAATAATACATACAATTACACCTTCAAATCTTCGTAATTGGCCGTTGCAGCGAAAAGTAGCGGAGCACGAAACCTCCCCTAGGCAGATCAAGTGTATAAAAACTGATACACAGTGGCTAAAACTAATAATTTAGAACTAGTTTTCATAAACACATCATCAAGAACTTTCACCTGAGCTACCTAGCTTAGACACACGAGAGCAACGCTGTACATTAGAGACGGAGAAAATCAGGAAAGCGGCCGCTTCAGCTACGACGTCAGACGTCATGATAATTATATCGAACATATATCCGTATCGTGTACTTCAGAGCTAATAGTAGAGGCGTAAACCCAAACCGGCAATCTCTTTCTCAATTATGAACGATGATGAAATGGATAGCTCTCGAACTGACTATATTAACGCAAATAGAGCATAGGTGTTATAATCATCATTATTTGCTTGTAATAATTTTGATGTTACATTTTGCATAAAAATAATCACTCATAAGTATCGCCGAAAAAAACAATTTTTGTGAATCGCCAGAGTGGCTTTTGGACCATTTCTTTTAAGGCGTTAACACATTTCTGAGATGAGTCTAAGAAATGATGCAATTAGCACGCAGACACCCTCATTTACGATTCGCCAGAGCTGTTTTATACCAGCATTATATAAGATGGATAGCTGTCGAACTGACTGTGTTAAATCAAATAGAGTATAGGTCTTATAATCATCATTATTTGTTTGTAATAATTTTGACGTTACATTTATATATTGAAAAAAAATAATCATCCATAAGTATCCCCGAAAAAACTTTTTTTTATGGATCGCCAGAGTGGCCTTTGGACCATTTCGCTAAAGGCGTGAACACATTATGGAGGTGTGTCTAAGAAACGATGCAATTAACACGCTGTCTCATACCAGCATTATATACGATATGACACTTGGTCACAGAGAAGAGAGACGTCGCTGAAGTACTGCAGCAGAGACTGCATCGATACGAGAGACATCAGGGAGAACACATTACGATAATTCCCAGTTCCTCTACCGACATCATAGCCGACAATAATACAGCTCGACACGCCAGCGAAGACTCTCGACTTCCAAGACCTGCTATTTTAACTCTATTCCCTGATAGCGGCAATTTACATATGTTTATAAAATAAACTGTTAATTGCGAATATATTAAAAATTAATATGCTTTTCCAGTGTCTATTTAGATGCAAAGTCACACGAATTAGGCCTCAAAATTCGAAAGAATAAAAAAAGTGATGGAAAATATGATTTCAATAATGTGTGATAGCCAACCCAATAGAACTCTCACAAATTTCATAAAGATTTTTGTCAGTTTTGATTCAATAGTTATAATAAAATGTTCGTTTTTATATGATAATGTAAATATTAGCAAGTGAAAAAAAAATACTTATTAAAACCCATATTTACCCAGACAAAGCTTTGCTTAAATATAATACACATATTGTATAAATGTTATCATTGCTGATTGGAAAGCTGAAAAGGTCATACTCGTATTTATTTTAGATTTACCTACTCATTAATTACTTGAAATTAGTCACGAAGCAATATTTACATGAACATTATTATTTCAAATAATGTTTTGTTAAACTGTTTGATGACACGTATTTGAAGCTAAGTATTCAGTATTATTCTTAAGATTTTTCGTCACGTTTCTAATTCTAACACTAGCGGTTCAAATTCGCTATTGTGCCGTTGCACGAAAGCGTCGCTCGTCTGAATGAATCATTGACTGAAAATGCGTTTCAGTAGACACACAATTATGCTACTGAATGAATGCTTCGTGTATGTGGTTGTATTGTTATGTAGACACTTTGATGTATGCGCATATGGTGAAATTCTAACGCTAGCGCTGGCCAAAGTCGTAAAACGAATTAAAGTTTTACGACTTGCAGCGATTTCACGGTCGCTCTTGTGTGGATTGAAATATATACGTTTCGTCACGTTTATTGATTAATAACAACTTTGGCACGATACGAATAACCGCGATGTTAGACAACATAAGAGTTATCTAATAGTTATCATAGTAGATATAATTACAATATAATAAATAATGATGCATGATGTTCTATTCAAATTGCAGTGTCATCGGAGTCTTTGGCAATAGTTTGAAAAGTATCAGTAATTAAAAAAAATACTTTAAAATACATTTTCGCAACACTTTTAAAGTAAAATGTGATTGCTTTATAAGAAAAGTTGTTTCACTATATGAATCATGTGTTCATTATCACCAGCCAGAAACAAAAAAAAATGAACAAGGAATATTGAAATACCTCCTCACTAAAACCGCAAATTATTATGCTTTTATTCAGGATGAACAATTGGTAATTTTGAAGCATTCCATTGTTATCACTAAAAAGCATCTTTGACCTGCAATCGAATCAAAATGATGTGGACTTTCGAGAATCCAATTACGACGACTTAATATCTGCACTTTGAGAGTCTTTAACATCCTTCGCACTGGCCAAATCTTGCCCTTAGTAATTATAAATAAGAGGTATAAGTCCGGTGAAAAGGTGCAGCAAGCAGTATAAAAGTGCCGGCGCACACGAAATGCATTAAATTTTTTTTATTAAACTTCATGAAGACTTCCTACACGATTAAAGTAAATTACGATAAAAAATATTTAATATGATGTTTTCGAATATTTAAAAGAAATGTGGATATAAAATAATCATAATAAGTTCTTGTACATATCTCGATTTATTAATCCGCGGCTCGCCAATTCGACCCTGGTATATAAATCATTGTTGTACAAAAATAAAATAACGAAACTTTTTCTTTGACATTGAAATACATTATCTAATCTCAATTATATTCTTGTATGCATTTTCGTTTATTTATAGATTACATTTATTTTATTATTGTCAAAAAAAATATAATATTAATAAATTATGTATTATGGGAATTATAAATATAAATAAATATTCTTTTTGGTGCTCAATTAGGTATGTTAAGGATTAAGTACGTTTTAAAATGAGCAATAAATTTTAGTATTGGTTACCCACAAGTATTGTGCAAAGATGACAATTTCGCCCATTAGGGCCACGGCCGAATCATAATGCAAATCCTTAACGATTTTATTGTGCTTATAATGAGATTCCAGCTTAGTATTATTAGAACTATAGAAATAAATTACAGCAAAAGATACGCATTAAAACAAATATCGTAATAAATTTTAAACGGGAAATAATACACCACACAGATGCCCACGTTTGTAAAGGGTCTTATTTTCAAAATTCACGTTAATTTAATGTGACCAAAATGATCATCAATCAACAATGAAACAAAACAATAGCATAAAGGATGGGATCACACACAAAAGCCCTCGTTACGACCAGAAAATCACATGTTCTTACTGTAAATATTATCTGTCATTGAAAGAATATTTTTTTGTTGCGATTTGGTAACGGATATAATAAATCACCGGATCCACAAGTTGCAGAATACGACCTTGGACAATGCTCATCAAGTGAATGTCGCTTTCTAAAGGCGTATATCTATTTCGCTGTTCTAAAAAACGAGTAAATTTATTGCCTGGATGATCACTGCATGATTGTGATTGGGTAGCAAGCCTTGGATACTTAAGCCTGGACTCCGATGAGGAGAAGGCAGTCACAAGCAGCCACTCGAAGTCTCAGGCTGTGGACAACATGTCGTCATGGGTGCTCAAATTCTGATAGGGACTTCATATGAGCACCACCGTAGCAGAGAGGGATCATCCTCCGCTATACTGTCACTGCCATGCCTCTCACAAGACCTTCCACGGACATCATCCCTGCGCCAGCTTCTTAACCACCGCTTGGAGAAAACATCTCGCCATTTATCATCTGTCGCAATTGTAATATAATATAATAAAACTCTAACTAGATAGACTATGAAGTCACACCCCTAGGGTTCCCACACCTTAAATTGTAATCACATACTATGTATTACATATATTTTTATTATTTATCGAAACAATCGAGAAGTGAAAATAAGAATTCTCGTTTGATCTAAATTATTGACGATATAGAATTATACATATTATCACCAATCAATTATCACATCTAGTTGAAAGCAATATAGACATACTCTTAAATAAGTTCAAAAAGAATCTCAAATTTTATATGATTTCAATAAATATTGGATTTTGTGTACCCTAATGTATATTCATGAAAAACATTTTATCTAATTTTTTTTTTAAAAATGAGAGGAGATAGAACCATTTAATGCAACAATCACAGGTGCACCGGCTCACATCGCAGCAGTAGTAGCATCCCATAATTCTCCAGATTTTAGCCAGAGGAATACAATTTCAGTACAGTGAATATGTAAAACTAACGTACGTCAAAGCTATTTGTGAGATTCACAGAGACACTTTGTTTGAAACATCTAGTTTGAATCGGTGTATAAATGTCAAATGTTGAAATGTTACATACCTAAGACACCATATTTTCTTGCATTATGTACTTTCAACTGCCAAACTTTCAGATGAACTTAGTTTTTCGTGCGTGAACAAAATGTTTTCGTCCAATGCCGGTGTTTTAAATATAGTTGAGAGAGAGAGAGAGAGGCTAAGCGCAATCGCCCGAGGGCGACGCACTTTGTATGTGGGTTAGTGTACAAACGATAAAATGGGAAATGATCGTATTATTTCAGCTGGAGCTTGTGCAATTAACCAAGAGTAAAATTGTTAAACGAAACTAAGAAAAAAAGCAAAGGGCTAATACTTTGGCCGACAAAATCCGACCTTTGTTTGACATTCGTGTTTAGATGAATTAAATACAAATGCTAACAGTGCGTCAAAATTTTCCGGACTAAGAATAACA
The DNA here is from genome assembly GCF_051122295.1 of Plectrocnemia conspersa. Lineage (NCBI taxonomy): Eukaryota > Metazoa > Arthropoda > Insecta > Trichoptera > Polycentropodidae > Plectrocnemia > Plectrocnemia conspersa. The sequence goes on from NW_028277176.1 coordinate 16,988,137, forward strand.
ACTAATATGTTTTACAACTGGGCGGTCGTAATCTATAAAATGTAAATAAATACGATTACAATGTATTTATGATAATATATATATAGATATATTATAAGTCAATATGCTACATGTATATATATTATTATAGAATAATCGTGATTTTGTCACAAAAGGAAAATATAATTTTTCAACATAGAAATGTATTAAAATCTTACACAATAACAATCGTATTTTTTAATAAACACATACATGTATACTTTTGTTAAAAAATAACACTAGCAAACAACAATCCGTTAATGAATTCAAGGGGGGGCATAATTAAAATAATGACGCAAGCAAGAAAATGCATCCTTTTTAGAGCGAGCTTTCATCAAAGGTCGCCGAACCCGCCCGGAAAAGCTATATGGAAAATGAGCAAAAGGGCGAAGGGGTGAAAAAGTCTGGTTGCATCATATCAACATTTTTTGTTCGCAAACACGAGACCGGAATTCGGAGGAGGAGCACCCGAAAAAAAACAAAGCTCCTAGTCAGACAAGAAGAGAAAAATAATAAAAAAGAGCCTACCGTGAAAACGTAATGTCAATGGCTGGATGAGAGAAATGTAAATCTAAGCAAATATTATAGCGGTGCGAATTTTTCATCATTAAATAAAATTTCCCGAATCACAGCATAGCAAATGGAACTCAATTGTTTGATCAGACAGAGTTTAAACAGATATTATTTTATATTTTTTTATTCTGAATAACTTTTCATCCTAAAATACAGGATTTCAAAGAAAATCTTATTGAATCAAATGCTAAGATAATCGGTAGTTTAATAAATAATGTTTTCTAATAATTTTTATTATTCAATAATTAAAAGAAAATATGTAGACCGTTAAGATTGTGATTCGCAGTTACAATGTCTTCCAATACATTATCCATAATGTTAAACTCATAAATAACCAAAATTTAGTAATCTTTTTGCGTTTATTATAGTTCTACTTTTTTCACATACAGAGCAAAAAGTAAATACCTCTGCATTAATCAATTACTGTACTATTAAAAATGTGGGTTGCTTTGTGACTTTGTGTCATGCGACCCTATGATAAATTGAGATATTATATTGGGAATATAACATCATCATTATTGAGCAGACAACCCAACCTAATCCAAGAATGTTCTCCATTCAGTGGCGTAGCTAGGGTATGTGCCGCCCGGGGCGATCCTTAAAATTGCATTCAGGATTAAGAACCACACTAGAAGATCCCATCGCGAATATGTCGCCCCCAAGGAAGTGCCGCCCGGGGCAGCCCGCCTCCCCCATAGTTACGCCACTGTCTCCATCTCCTCTGGTCTTGTTCCAAATTTTTCCAGTTGTTGAGTTGAAATAAATTGCATATTATAAACTTTTATAAGCTTATGATTGAAATAAAAGCATTTTCAATTCAATTTACACATATGTATGTATTTAAGTCATAAGTTGATAAACATGCTTTATCCCTTAGATAAATTGGTAAAGATAAAAATATAAAAAAGTAACACAGACTATCTTTCGAAGACAAACAAAATTATTTAATTGCGTTATTTATTTAACGATGTTTACCTATATGAGATGTTTGAACTCTTGAACTGCGATAATTTAATTATTACAAAAAATGCAATAACGGTCGATTAAATTAGCATCAATATGTCATGGAAGTTACCGAGAAACTGCACTATGCATATCTATTTAATATTTAATAAGGCCAAGGCAATGTTTCAAGTAATTCATTGATATTTAAAGCTCAAATGTTACTTTTCATTAGATTATGCATTAAATCATTCTGGTTATATTATACGATGTTTTTGAGAAGGTCTTTGCTGACCAATAATGCCTTAGAATAAATAACACCGCATTAGAATCGTGACAAGTATCAAAGACTCAAGCCCTAAACAACATAAAACGAGAGCTACAAACCTATACTGATATTCAATTTCAAAGGCTTAATGGTCGAGAAAGAAAAGTTTAATGGGTCGGTCGTTATTTATTTCTCCGTCATTACAATTCTAGTGTTGTTATTATTATAGGTATGACGTAATTCTTTTTACATTTATCAGAGTATTAAAATATGGCAATAGATCTATAATAAAATAGAACATCAAAGTATTTTGTATAAAACCAATAAATCACAAAATATTCATTTGAATCTAAAAATTACACACACACTATAACATATAAAAAAGTTAATATTATACATATCAACAATACTAAATATTATTATTAGCAGAATATAATCAAAAAAATTAAAGTGTAAGTCCAACCATGTGTTAAAATTTGTAGGAAATACTAATAATAAAAGTTCATTGCGCATAAATTTAATAAAATAAAGTACTCGTGTAATATATGGTATTTTTAGGATATATACATATACTTTCTAATAATTGTTATATTTATGTAATATTCCAGTTTACTTATTAATTTATTATGGGGAACAGTATCAAACGACATACTTAATTTCATATAAATAGCAGCAATCTAATAGAAATTAACAAATAATTTAGAAAATAAAATTTTATACACTATATATTTTTATACATCTATAGTGAAACAAAAACAAAACTATAGTGACAAGAGTTAATTAGTTAAAGCAAATATATTTTTTGACGATTGAAGGTAAATATATGTATATAAAGATCTATAATTCAAAATGTATTGTAAGAAAAATAATTTCTTTACTTCCAGAAAAAATATTGAACTTGTGATTTATTAAAGGGTATTTAGTAAACACCTATCACATAGTTAACATACTTTACAAAATCATCAAATTTTTTTTTAAATGTACGTTTAAATAAGCTACGGAATTCCGTTGTGCAATTTGTTCGTTGAATGTTTAACAAGAACATCTTTTGTAAAGTTTATTTTTTAAATTACCATTGATAAAATTCTAGAAGACATGTAATGAACTAAATTCTAAATCAATTATATTGACTTAAGGATTGTCACTCTAAATTAAGATATTTCAGTTAATTTAAAAACATCATTTATATTTGTGCTACCTTATTATTGTATTATTACAATAGATTATTTTAAAACATTCTGTTTACTCTTTGACATCGAAAGTTACACAACTTTTAATTATTGTCGAACTTTTACTCAAACTTTAAATACCTATTATGTAAAAGTATATAAACTCTTAGATAGTATACGTTAATTTTAATATAAAAATAAAGTTTAAAAGTACCTTGTAATTAAGACTGTTTCGTAAAAAAACGTATACCCAAAAACAAATTCTAACAATAGACATTGTTTGTATTCATAGAAAAGCTACGGACCCCAATGAAAAACAAACTTTACTTGAAAACGCCTGAAACGAGCTTTTAGGTAAAATGCTACAAAAAGCTTTTGATTATATTCTGCTAATAATAATTTATAATATATTCATGTGAACATTTTATCCGAAAGGCTTATTTCACCTAATTTTTAATATGCAAAGTAGAAAGATTAACTTAATTACTAAAATCGCCCACAATGATTATTAATATTTAATAATCACAAGTGTATAATTTAAATAGTGTAACAGCCTATTTATTTTTAACAGTCAGTGCATAAAAGCATCGTTTAATGCGTTATCATCACCTGCCCTTAAATTTTTATCCTGTGATTGGTCGATCGCCCTGAGGGATGTACCGATATATGTAAGTACACGGGAAGAACGTTGTCGAAAATATTATCTTATCGCCTCTTATACTATTATTATAAAAAATAGTTTTGTTTGTTACAATCCTTGATAATTTTTATTTATTTATTTCCAAAATGAATATTGCTCTATTTATTTTAATTGTTCGCATTGATACATATATTTAGAATAGCGCTTTGCTAAATTTATATTTCATATTATTAACTTTTGTTAAAGAAAATACACAGACGAGTACATCCTTGTTAGCCGTCACCCATATTTTATAAGAAGCACAGCCTCTTTTAAGGAACAAGCTGAAAAGGGATGGGGATGTTCGCAGCACAAACTTTATCTAATGGTTGGTAACTCTATTATGCTTCAAGCAAATTAGGAACAACCAAAACACGAATATAATTGGAGCGGTAATCCGATTGGCACACTTAAATGCAAATGTGTTTATTCTTAAAATCATATTGATGTGTGGCATGCGGTTTTAATAATAAATTCACCTTGGATTCATTATGACAATAAATAAGCCAATTCGTCGTTTAAAGAGTGAAAATGCGGTTTAAAGAAAAAATCATATAATTATACAACTAAGATAAACACTCGTTACTATGTTAAGCTTGCCTTTAGGTACCCAGTAAATATAAACAATTTAAAATAATGTTGTAAGGAGTCTAGTTGTTGAAGCATTTTTATGAAAACGTGGAAACTCACCTGTTGCATTTTGTCAAAGTCGAGACAGGGCCTCTGCATGTGTCTGCGAGACGAGTGTCTGGACCTTTTGCGAGGCGATACATCGTAATGGAAGAGATGGTCCGCGTGCGCGCTCGCCGCGTGCGTGGCTGCGCAGCACGAACACGCGCGCCCTCCGAGCGCTGCTAGGGGTGGAAGACCGCGGTGGCCCCTACGAGGCTTCAAGGCCTCCAGGGGCGGCGAGGTGCGGAACCTCACCGGGGCAGGCAGGGCGTCTTCATCCGAGCTGGTGGGGGGCTTATTCGACGCCGCATTCTCGTCGTTCTCCGCCACGGACAGACTGGCAGTAAAGGGAGACGCCAATCTATCAGGGTGGTCGGGATCCGAAGCGGGACACGCTGCCGTCTCTTGGGTTTGCGCCCATTTTCTCTTCTCCGCGGATGACGAAGACAGTGACGAGAGGGATCCGGCCGAGGCAGCTCGACCGAGTCTACTCACACCGCGGGTACCCGCGCGAGAAGCCGTTCCAGACGTATACTTCCGAAACGTCTCTTTGGGTGTGCTGTTGATCACCTGCAAGGAAAGCGATATTATATTTAATTCATGCAATGAAAATGTGCAACGCAAACAAGTTGCCCATTAATTTTATAAAACGCAAAAAAAGAATTATTTTATATTGTGGCATTCATAGTACGTCGGCAGATACAAAGATTAATATCGCACCTACTGACTAGAGATCAATATTGTATACTTTTTAATCGGGGGAAAATGACGCAAGCGACATCTATTTAAAACGTTCCTTCGAGAAATGCATTGTATAAATTAGTACATTTATAAAGTAGAAAGACCATTAATACTAATAAAAAGTACACAATCCACTAGGCATTTATTTAATTTATAAATTATTATTAAATGTGCAACTATTTTTGAATCACGTATAGTTTTTGTAATTATTAGAAATACGTGATATACTCAGTTCTCGTAGCTGGACTAGGGTTAACGTAAAGAGGGAAGCGGCTGCTTTCTCGGTCGTTTAATAGTTTAGGTCAATATATTATCGATTTCGAGTTCGGATGTACTCTCGTGTTTCCTATGTCGGGATTAACTGGTAAAAGTTCTTAATGAAGGTTTCTATCAGATATGAAAATAAACGAATAATGTATACGCTTAGTCAATGTGGAGGAGATTGTTTTACTCTAGCTCCATTCGATGCATACAGCAACTACAATGGTTTGGGAGTGAAATAAAATTTGTTGTTTTTCTTATAATAACCCTTGAATGACCGTGTGTAAATTTGGCGACACTGCATTATCATTCCGGGTAGCACATTTCACCTGATGTCGGCCTGGTCGATGCAATATTATTATTTTGTATTTATAAAGTCAACAAACGGCCGTTGTTAAAAATCCATCTAAGGATGACAATTACGTCCGTCAACATGACATAAATGCACTCCTCGGTGAGTCGTAAAGACTAATATAATTTTGGTTTATTGCGCTTTTAACGCGTATGCGCGACAAGTGCTTTCTAACGGTCAATGCGTATAAAACAAGTACTTTATTCCTGGCTAGGAGGTCACCATAATCGTAATAGTATTTATTACTTTGAAAGACTGTTTATTTTTGTCTATAACAGTAAAAATCTACCAATGCGCACAACCTTATTGTTTATTATTTTTTTCTTACACGTATTAATGTTATTAATTGTTTTACTAACCAATTCATCTGTATACAATAGTTAAAAGCTCAACAGGCTCATGTGGTTTGAACAAAAATTTCTTCACTCTTGGAAAAACAATAAAAATAGATAATATTTATTTATAGCAGCGAGAATTTCATTCTCGCAAATTATTCTCATATTGTGGTTTTCAATTAGTTTTAATGGCACCGTCGATGCAATAAATAGGTTTGCATCAGAAACTATCTCACTTTCTCTATATACAGATAATTTGCTTTTTAATTGGCTTCAAAAGCCGTCACATTAAAATTTAACATATAAAATTAATCGGTTAGATTAAATATATTTCGTAACATATCCAATTGTAGTGTCAGTCACAGTAATAGAATAAAAATAATATTTTTTTCTTTTAGCACTTTTTAGTAGGATGGTTTATTTCGTTCATTACCTTATGAACTGTTTTTGAAACGATTGAGATTAAACTGAATTTTCTCCAGTTCAATCTGAATCGATATATGATTGGAAAGTTCAATATTTTTTTTGTAAAATTTGCTTTAACACGGTCAAGAAAAAATACATTTTTTAATATACAAAAAAAAGTAAAAATTGGTAACAGATTATTTAATAAGGGTAAATCCAAAAGAATCTGCTGCTAGATATGACTCTGATAAAAATGATTTTTAACCAATTTTAATGAAACAACAGGTTAGATTAGAATACAGCATCGACGAAGAGAAATATTAAAATTATTAGCCTGTTATAAGTTATGTAAATATTTTAAAGAATTGTTAAGTAATATTTTCGAGTATATATTGTAATTGTAAAGTAATAATAAATAATATTTTTACCACACTGACATTTTTTTGTATTGATATATGAGAATGTATGTATATACTATGTACATAAATAATTGTATGTGTTCGCATTAAACTAGTTTTTGTAGCCTTTCTCCTATTTTTTTGGAGTTCTATGCAACGATTTATGCGAATTCGATTTACGCGAAATTTCGCGGAACGTATCTACCGCGCAGATCGAGGTATAACTATATCTATGTACAGTTATATAACTTTCCTCTTCATTGTTCTTCAGAAGATTAATCGTTAATCAAGACGATATACGCAATGAGTGGTGCAAGTCTATCAAATTATCAAAAAAAGATTTTCCTAGCTAGCAAAACTAAAAATAATAATCTATTAAACAATGAGCTAAATTTGATTAATAGAAATAAATAATAATTCTTTTACTTCTAAAAGATTTTATGTCATTGAAATTAATAATTCACAATTCAAGAAAAAAAATATTTTTATTTCTGAATACGCCAATTAGAATGTTTGTTTGGATGTTTACTTTTTCACAAGTGAATTGAGGATCAGCAGGGTTAAAGTTAGAGTTCAAATTATTTATCTCAAGTTATTAAATTATATTTGTTATTGAAATATATATTTTATGCTCAATTATTGTGATATATGATTCATAGCTAATAATTGTATTGACATACATTGTAGCTTATTGCTATTTTTCACTAAATTTGCATTGTTTAAATAAAAGAAGCTCTTCATTATAATTATTAATTGTGCAACATACAATTAAACTATGTGTTTATAGTAAAAATATATATATATATATATAGCTTTACTATAAATACAACCAAAAACCACAATACTTTGCATCGATAAATGTTAAAAATCGGCTAGTTACATAATTACGATTTTTATTTCATTTCTAATTATATAGATACGAGTATGTGTCAAAACTCCATACACTGTTAAAAGACGGACTAAAAAATACAAATAATACTAAGCTTATGTTCAGGTGTTTATATTCTGCCTATCAACTTTTTTAAATTATATAGATATGTATCAAAACTTCACAAAAGTTGGACTGAAAAGTACATACATATGTATTTAATGATGAAAATCCAAGCACAGTTATAACTTTATTACAATATAAAAATATATATACTCTATTTACGTTAACACAGTCAGTTCGAGAACTATCCATTTTATCATTATTCATAATTGAGAAAGAGATGGCAAGTACGCCCCTACACCTCTAAAGCACACGATACGTATATATGCTCGATATACTTATCATTACTCCGATTGATTGATAAATATAAAATATATAATAATCATTATTTGTTAGTAATAATTTAATGTCAAATTTATATATTGCATAAAAATAATTAACCATAAGTATCGCCAAAAAAACTACTTTTTGGCCTTCGGACCATTTATTTTAAGGCGTGCACACATTTCGGAAGTGTGTCTAAGAAACGATGCAATTGGCACACAGACACCCTCAGTTACGATTCGCCAGAGCTGTCACGTACCAGCTTTATATAAGATGTGACTCTTGGTCACAGAGAAAAGAGACGTCGCTGAAGTACTGCAGCAGAGACAAGCAAGGCGACTCCATCGACACAAGAGATATCAGCGAGAACATATTATGGTGAGTCTCAGTTACTCCACCGACATCATAGCCGACAATAATACAACTCGATACGCCGGCGAAGACTCCAAGACCTGCCATTTCAACTGATCTACATGTATCTACGTGTATATATAGATTTTTTATTTACATGTTTATAAAATAAACTATTGTAAATTACAAATATATTAAAAATTAATAAGCTTTTATAATATGTCATACCCATTCGGTAGTAAATAAAGTGATGAAAAATAGGATTAGAATAATGTGTTAAAAATCCATCTAAGGATGTCATCATGCGAGTAGAATATGATTTTATTGTATAGATTAAAATTATTATTTTTAATTTTTGTATATGATCATATAATTATTGATATAAGAGAATAATATTGACTTTTTAATTAATAAATTATTTATACCACTGATCGAAAGTACAGATTATTTTTTTTAATAATATTTATAAGAAATTAAATCTTTAAACGTATAGTATAAATATTTATATTTATAACAAATAAATAGGTTACTGTTTAATTATTTACAGTACGTAATAAAAACAACGATATTATTATGATCTTTAAATGACCCTTTTATAGATCGCCTTTTTACTTTACAATATTTAATTTACACAGTGAATGGCATAGGAAAACATAAAAGTGCTTTGACTGAAACAAATTTAAAGTTTCAATGTCACTACTTCACCCCATTGCGAAGGGAAGGAAATTTCAATCCAGTTTCCACGAATTTTTCCAAGTTAAGATTGTTATTGTTTATTTTCACAATGTACATTATTCAATAAAACAAATACTACAAAGATTTCTATATTTCGATTTATGATAACAAATACTACATTACCAAGAACAGCGGTTATCATTTTTCTGTTTATTTATATTTTTGATCTTCTTCAATACCAATAATGTATGAATTAAAATGTCTACATGGTGTAGGTAGTGTCAAGTCATGCGGGATTATCCATCAATGAAGTGTTTTCTGTCATTGATTAATTAACTACAAATCGATTCTAACAATTGAGCAAAGTTAGCTCCATCATTTCAAAATAATTCAACAGAAAAAATATAAATACCTAGAGTAAAATGAATATTTATTTATCACATATATTAGATAAAATGAGCTTTATGATTTTGCTTTACATCGGTCATTTTCTGATCACTTTATTGGTGTGATATTTATTTTTTATTTTCTCGATAGCCATACCTATAAATTCATTAAGTAATTGCCGTTATTTTCACACGCGATATGGCTAATTTTAAATTGTTATCATTGCACCGGTCGGTCGTGGCGATCGTTTGCCATAAATATCCCACTATCGCTACATTAGGAATGTCACCAGAGTGCACTATGGTCGTTTGAATCGATTGAGCGCACTGCAATTTACTTTGTCTTGTGCCATTTGCATTTATCGATCAACAGCCTAAACATAATATAGTTTTAATCTATGCTAGTAGACACTTGGGTATTAATTCAGCAAAAAAAACATGTTACTTTAACCTAAACCCTTACGAGATCATGAGCTTTAGGACCGCATTATATAATATCGGAAAATTCTCACCTCTAGTTCTTCTTCGGAACTGTGCTGGTCGTAATGAAGATCAGCTCCAGTCATCATGAAGTATGGAGAATCCGTGGCAGATGTAGAACCAGAGCTCACAGAGCAACCGGTATCCGCCGGCGAAATCATGGCCTCTCTAGCAGCCATATTACTGAAAAAAATACAAAGGCTTTTTTATAAATAATTTTAATGTATCTATTAGGAGTTCGTTGAACTTTCCGAGAATTTTCTCCGGGGATTTTCTTCGTTCGGCTTTAATTAAAAAATATTCACAATCGACGTTATACGCACAAAATATCCAATTTGCCGAATATATAAATAGAAACTGTGGTAATAAAGTTTTAAATTCGAGCTTCTTTATATAAATATAAAAAATAATAATTATATATTAAAAACATTTTTACGTAAAATTATTTATTTTCATTTCTCAATGTTTTATATTATCTTAATTAGATGTTATTTTAAATATTTTAAAAGCACAGTTTTTTCAATTAAAAACTTGACGTTGTATTGATTGGTCATACGTTCAAAGATTGACGAATTGATCATGCCAAGAATTTACTTGACGAAACGGCGATAAAACGTAAGTGTGTTCAGACCTTTAAATGTAAATTCATGTATATATTATATTGCTTTTGTGTTGTGAAACGTCAGCAAAAATTTTTATTAACTAACATAAATTGCTGACCCCTGAGCAATCAGGATTCCGAGAATTGCACAAGATGGACACCGTCATACATTTGGTTCTATCAAATTGAACGATAGGAACAAGATAAACGTTGTTGTATTTATAGACTTCAAGAGGGCGTTTAAAACAATTGACAAAGAAGATTCATGTATATTTTATAATCACGTTTATCGTGCTAGTTATACTTCCAATAGCGCTGCGCCTAAAGCATATCCAGTCAATCCATTTTCTAATAAAAATAAAAGTTGATGTAATGATAAAGAAGAATACCACAAATTTGATTAGGTAGTTTAAGATGTCAGCCATATGGGCAAAATAAATTATTTTCTTCATGATGGCGTTTCGGCAGGTATATTTGAAAAAAATAACGAGGATATCGCGACCAGCCATAATCGTTGCGCCGCCATGACTTTTTCTTTAGTCTCCAGTTCGTTGTTATTTTTCGTCAGCGCAATCTAACCAGAGATGTATTGACTGATATATGTACATTATCAGTTAAATGAAAAATAAATACCAGTTAAATAAGAACTGTGAACAAAGCCAAATAAAATGGTGCATATCCCAGCCGAACAAATACCAAATATACCCAGTTTTTTATTCCATAAAATGACGACGTTGTCGAATTTTACTAATTGCGAATCTGCCGTTACATAAATGTAAGTCTAATAAGATGAATTAAACAATAACAAATATAGTAGTTTTGCCCTAAACTATTAGATTGATCAGAAGTACAAGGACTGGAAGCGGTTGGACTTTCCCCAATTATGTAGGGTGTATAAACCAGAACATTCATTCAATCGGATACTTCAGTCATATACTTCGTTTCCGACTAAGCCAAACTCACACCAAACTACGCCGAATCAACCGAGATGATTAAGGGTCGATTGGAAAGCTCAATCCGATCTTTGATATGACTTGAAGAACATACACTAAAAATAATCCAAAATCTATAAAAAAAGTTATTTCTACTGTGCATTTTCCAACAAATCTATTCTGAAGAATAATACATAATTCCGCTTTTCATACTTGTTTAAAAGCTCATTACTCTATATATGACAAATCCATTTTAAACATATTCTACCTGGATTGTTTTGCTTAGTTAAGTGACTTTGCCTTTGATTAAAAAGTATAATATATCATACAGAAATTAACTGTATAAACACCTGAATAGATACGTGTTTACCACATTATAAATAGCTCATATTAATTCATATACTCCAATACAATTTATTGAAGGGAATCAAAATACCGTAGAATACGAATTATATTATATAACATTTATAGCAATATTAATATACACAACGGAATTACAATTTATCTCCAAGTATACATTTTGTAATTGAACCTGCGGTTAAGCTAAGTTCTATTTACGGAGACAATACAATATATGCCACATAAATAAATATAAAGTAATAACTCTATTCAAGATGACCCTTTTTCCTTGCCTATATTATTATTATAAATTATTTAAACATGTAATACATAAAAAGCCGTGTTAATCAATATGAATCAATAATTATATTGTTGAATGTTTCAGGCAAATGAAACCGAGTTACATCATACCGCTCAGAAGGATAGAGCCGCGTCAGACGCAAGTTTTAGGGCTTCCACAAATATCTCGATTTTCCAGCAGCATTGTGTAATAAGCGAAATAATAAATTGTATGGGCGAAACCCTTTCACGTTAAAACTGTATATAGGGACTCGTATGTTTGAATACAAATGTGTACTATACAAATGCGGAAAATTGCCACAGATACCGCAAAATGGAATGACAAAGTTCAATATAAACAGTTGGCGCGAGATCAATCAAAACGTTAACACCGTCGGGTAAAATCAAATTAACATAGAAGTTTTTTAATTAAATTAATCTTATAAAATTTAATTAGTAAACAATACAAATCGCTTATCAGCGTTTCTTAAAAAATACCTCTTCACTCATACGAAAAGGTAACGGGTCTTTGAAAATTCCCTTGATGCTTTGGTTTCTGTTCTCAATAAACAATTTAATATGGCGAATCATGAAACATGAAGAGGACTTTAAAATTCAGAAGTAGTAATAAAAAATAATTAGGATAAGTTATTTATGGGATTCCTTTATTTTACAAATATATATACTATACATGGTTGGCAAACGCTGGTATAACATATATACATTTGTACATCTATTATATAGTTAGATATAATAAAATATAACTGGCTTTTTCAGTACATCGCCGGTACATTGGTACCGGCTGGTCTTTCACAATATCGTTCAGAGGCCATTCAGAATAATTTTGAATTGTGAAGTGAACGTAATAGCAATAATGAAGCGGTGAACGTGTGTTATTACGTACGCGTGAATTTTTTAACCCTTAACGACATACATGACCAACTTACAGCATCCGAATCAAATTATTTATAATCCATTGATGAGTGTTTCGTCATAACATGTATCGATTAAAATACAAGTAGCTATATTGCGGAGGTTATACTATATATTTTTGTCATTACACATAATCGATAGCACATCATATACAATGTGTGATTTAGGTAAACCCAAGCAAATAATTAATCTTCATGATGTGCGTATCTGGGCCAAGAAAAAAATTCAGAATTATTCATAGTGCAATCATGAGTACGTTACGAAGACCCTGTATCTTCTTTATTGTTTAATATGACTCTGGAGATCATGCTGCAAAAAATGGGAAAGCCCGGCTCAGTGAACATTGGAAAATCATGACACAAAAAATTAAATCAGGGTCGCAATGTCGTAAGAAATCTTAGATTAAAGTTATAGGAACTAAACAATTCTGATATGAGACGTTGAAGAGCAAGATTGGACTACAATAAATTGCAAAAAAACGGTGCTTAATTTATTACCAGTTAGCTAAATCAGAAGCTTGCTTGGATAACTTTGCATTGAAAACGAAGAAGATTTGATTTAACTAAGTTACAGCTGCTGGGATTTTAGCTAAATTTGATCAAAACAAAGGCTCTTATTTCAGCGTTTGCGACAAAACTAGTATCGTAAAAACGTAAATTAAACCGTAAGTAATTTCAAAAGTTTCAGAATCATTCCTCAATGAAAAAACATGATTGTAATGTTCCAATTTAGTACAGGCGGCCCTCGACTTTCGGACGTTCGACTTTTGCACAATTCGCTATTTCGTACATTTAAAAAAAAAACATTTTTTTAATTTTATATTTTTAAAATGAAATAAAATATAAGCACGAGTGAGAAACGGAAAAACTTGTGTTGATACGAACAAAAATAAATCAAGGACTCTAAACTTCACACAATTCAAGATAAAGATGGAAATTATCGTGAATCTTTTGCTTCAATCGGACGTTCGTATGATACAAACAGGTCTACGATATGTTTAATTTTGCAAAATAAAAATATAATTAAGAAATACGTTCAAAATTGTAAAAAATAAAGATATATATCCGCAATCTGTAAGGATATGTTTCAAAAAAATAAATAAAAAAAAACATGGATGAAATGGAAAATCTTTGTCATCGTAGATCGATGACCAACATCAAAAAGATGTCCCTCTGAGTATTTCAATTATTCAAGCAAAAGCTCTTAGTTTGCACAAAGATTGGAAGGATAGATTAAAAAAAGAATGAATGAAGCCTTCACGTACCTTGACAAATTTTTAAATATTATGGAAGATTGTGATCCCAAAGGAGAACGCATATCTCAAGTGCGTAGGGCGATCAATAAAAACATAGCATGTTATAAAATACTATATGAAGAAAAGAAAAAAAATAGTGGAAAACAGTTTACTCTTGATAACTTTTCAAAGGAAACACCCGAAAACCCCACTTAAAACGTGTCTCTTAAACATCTTATATTTACTTGACAAATAAATATTTTAAAATACACACAATTTCAATTTTTTTTACTTCCCTCGACTTTCGTACATTCAACATTCGCACACATTTTCATGAATCAATTATGTGCGAAAGTCGAGGGCCGCCTGTATCGAATTTCAAAGCAATCAATATATATTTAAAAATCTATTAAAATATATTCTTCCGATGAAGATTCTAGATTAAGCTTAACACACATTAGTATGCACTCAAAAATCAGAAATGCAATTACAAACTGATATAAACTAAAGAACTTAAATTCAAATTACGAAAAGGGTACCTAAAGGTAATATAATACATATACTTTATTCTTGATTATGAGCTATTTAGTAAAACACACATTGACAGCAGTCACGAGTCTTTAAACTAAAAAGAGGAACCGACAACAAAAATTGATTGCTGCTGACGCAAATAGAATCTAATATAGCCAAATTGATAAAACAACACCAGACGTGTATCCTTCTCTGCACACAGTAAGCTGGCGTTGAAAATGAGAAGTTCTTGTCAAAACTAAGGGAAGCAGTTTCACTTTTTAAGATAATAAGAAAAAGCCTACTCCTGAAACATTTGAACAGAAAAGATTTTATCTATCAGTTATATTTTTCACCATATGAATAAGTGATCTGAGGCAACCGTTCGTCAAACAAGATAGAATATTGTTAATAAAAAGCGTTGGTAAAGAAATTTTGATTAGTCACGCGTGTTTCCAAGAACCCCTTCCTTTCGCCAGGGATATCAAGTTTTGGTACATGTCTTGGGTCGTTGACTAGAGCAGAAAGGACAACACACTATTTTTTTCTTGGTCTGACGTTAATTAATAAAGGGTTATTTACTCAATTTTTAATGGCTTAAATTGCTATGAATTTTTTAATTCCGTTTCGAAACAAACACTTCTAATAGAGAAAACAAAATTTTGAAATCGATTAGATATACAATATGATAATCGTGTTGACTTGCTTGTCATTACAATTTAATAATATTATTCAAAAAAAAACCACAGCAGCTTTTAGTTTGACATGTGTTAAAAAATATTACTGCTTTATTTTGAGAAGTGGTCCTTTGTTTTCATCTGACTGGCAAAGAGGTTTATAAAACATAAACAGATAAAGAATCCCTGGTCTAAATCAAGCTCGCTCTAAGGACTATTTACTTATAAAAAATTGAATGAAGTTTAACAGAAGGTGTTAAGTGGAAATTTTAGGAAACTTGTGCTAATTAAACCTACATGTGGAGTCTAAAATGGACTTAAAAAAGGTGAAAATTTGTTAACTAAGACTTGACAGTCTTACTATAAATACTTGAGATCGCTACGTCTGGAGGATAAAAAACGATACCTAGATGGAGTAAATTATCATTAAGAAACTACTGTCCAATTATAGTAGACAATAGCGTGAAAGATATGTTCCAAAGATAAGCCCTAAGAGGGATTTTTAAACGTTGGTGAGACCTTAAGATCAAGACCTAAAGAACATGAATTGCCATTTTCGGACATATAGTACAAATTAGTGAAAACAATAGCCTAGAAACTCAAGACTGCGTTTGGTGGATAGGGTAACGTTTGTAGCCGCATTACTAACAACATAAATTATATACATAAAATTAAATACAGCTTCATTACTATTATATTAAAGTATTATATATGTGCATTATATATCAATTTAATTATTTCACTGGTTCAAAATGCACTATATTATATGTGTAATTAAATAAACCGATTACGAGCGAGTTACGTGCTCAAATATGTAAATCGCTATCGTATGTACATAGATAAAAACAGACATGATCAGAGAATAACAAAAAAACACTCAAATGTGTCACAATCGCAAAGAAATGAAACAATTTAGCACAACATAATGATAACGCTATCGTTACACAAACATATAGTAATTTATGCAATAATCTATTATTTAAGAAAAACATCACGTGATTATAATATATTGCAGATTAATCCTCTTAATATATTTTTTTCTACAATAATAAGTCAGATTGTTTGAATAATATAAATATAATATGTATAGCCTAATGAGTACAACAATTTGACACAAACATAAAATTTATTTGTAAATTAAATAATTATAGAAAAAAAATTTTTTTTTGAGTTGTAATAATTTAATGTAATCTGAGAGAAATACCCTATAAAATCGACTATAATAACAAACTTTGGTAACAGAAGTAGATTTTAAATGTTTCTATCATGGTTAGCCTAAGAATGTATTACATGCCAGACACGGGAAAACTCAAAAAGAGCTGTTAATAAGAGCTTGAACATACGTGCAGTCCGACCCGATGTCATGGAGCGACTGTGGTGACATAATCGGTAAGCGGCGTCATCTTTTCGTTGCAAGTTATACATTCTTAAAATAATCAGCTTAAACAATGACAATAACGAATAACTTATTATCGAACAACCTTACAGAAAATAAACAAACTTATTGAAAAACAAATGAATAAATAGAAACATCGTGTAATTTTAAATGTAAACCAAGCTATGCGGCAAAAATATACTAATCGAATGTTACAATTAAAAAAACTTACAGTGAGTACATCCAAAACATCCTAAAAATTATGGGTTCGAATCCCACATTTTTTTATTTCTCTCGTGTTTAAGAGATCAGAATTACTAATTTTTACCATTAAAATTTAGATCGATCGCCATAAATGAAGTTTTCTTTGATTTTTCTCGATTCAACAGATGAATCTGTTAAAAACTGACATAGCTCATGCATATATGATATGATACCAAAAAGTGATCAAGATCTGAATTTAGCTTATAGTAAGCTACACAAAGCAATTATAGAACCGATAGGCTTTTCATCTCAATCTGAATAAGGATACATATACATTATTATATTCAAGTAATGCATGTGTGTCCTATATAAAACATCGTTTGTGTATTTTTTTGAGCAATCGCAAACAATTAAAAATATCAAAAATGAGTAATAAATATTTTATTATAAAGATTTTTAACGAAATTAGATAGTGTCACTATTAAAGCGAATCCAATATCTCGATACTACCCGAAAGATAAAATTAATGTGTAATCAATATTGCCAGTAACAAAAGATTGCTTTGTAACAAAATATCTTTAATTACCTATTTAATAACATTGATTGCATCATTTATATGAAAACGTATAATTTATACATAATAGTTAATAAATTTAGCTGTATTATCGATGAAAGCATTGTAAAAAAATACAATAGCATAAAAATGAGAGTTCTGTAAGTAGTTCGGCAAATCTAATTTTGACCGTGTCAGCCTAATCTCAAGGATAATCTGACCAAGTTCAAACATATCGTGTATGTGTTGAGTGTTGACCTTCTTTAATGTTTACATAATTTAAACAAACCATTGTTCATGACTTGGAACTCGAAATATTTACGCGGCGCTGTCACGAAATGCGGAAAAACAATGACGTAAGTGAAAATGCTGTCACACGAAAAATCCTCCGTGACCTTGAGACAGGTCAAATTATTGCCAAAAAAATATCATGTTGATTAGAATACCAGTAAACTGTATGTATAATGATAATTTAATTTGTATTGCCAGTAATAAAAAAATATAGAGCAAAACACTTTAATTGCGTCAAGTTGGAAATTTTCCACACACATAAAATTTCTTTTGAATGAAAAATACATAACATATGTAGTATACAATGCGATTTTTAATTCACGAGTTTTGCTACAATCAGACAAAAAGACAATTAAAATAAAATTCGCTGCGGTTAGCCATCAATGGCGATGGTTATGTGCTTGGAAGTTTAATCAGTTACTCCGCTCCGCCTTGATGCATCGAAGAAGATAAAAATCCAACACAATGTCCTTGTCTTCTTGTCTACATTCCTAAATTCAACAATCGGCTCCATGTCGTCCAGTACGTGCTTTGAACTGTCAATCTCTCTTGAGAACTCACTGTGTAAAGTACAATTCAGTACAACATAAATAAAAAATACACCTCTTTACTTAGTGTATACGAAATAAAAAAAAAAACATTAAATATCTATATATATCATACATATGATATATATAGATAATTCTATAGTATCACTCAAATCATAATACCACTAAAAATTTTTAAATTTATAACCACAAAGATTAAATAACTCCATATAAATGTATGTATTTGCCATTTTCCAGTCAGGCGTAAACCAAGCAGAAGCAAAACGGATCTTATTTGATAGAAAAGCTATAAAACAATGTTACTTATATACATATATGATTGTGTGGGACATACCCTTTGATGCTAAATGGTTAAATAAAATATTAAAGATTTAAAAATAAGTTATGGGGCATTATAGATAATGAGTAAGTAAGATACTTGCGCCTAATCAGTCCTTTCAGAAAGGCAGTGGAATAATACGTACTCTGTGCTAAAAAAATGTCTAAGCTAAGTAACGGTACAGATAGATATAGCGTTCAAATATGTAAGTGTAGAATTTAGTTTAACATTTTTGTGAAGCATTCAATTTATCTTAAAACTTAATAAATGATACTTCTCATTTTATCACATCATTTATTTTCGACCCACAATTTGAAAGCAAATATTTAAATGCTTATGAGATTGAAAATGATTATTCTGCATTAACTGTCACTCACCATAAAGGAAGCTGATCAAGTTCATGGAATTATTATGATAGCTCTACAACTACTAACTGAAAAGCAAATATCTCTAACAGAAGCTCCTTTCTTATTATATTTAAGATAACATTTATCGCAACGTTCTGTCGATATATAATATAATAATCGGGGATCTTGACACTGGATTATTATTTTAAATGCAAAAATGAGAGATCAGAGAAAAACGTGCAGAATATTATCTTAATGTGTCTGAAATGCAATACTTAAAACTAAAACATAGAAAAGTTATTTGATAATAAAAATAATATTATTGAAAAAGCCTAAGAAATATAAAAAGATTACCACCAAATAATAACCTATGAGTATTTTGCATATATTTTAAATAATTTTTAAAAGTCCTGTCATATTAAAATACATAGCAGAACTTTAAAAACGACCATAAAAATTATGGAAAAAACGAGATGAAATTCCTATTAGGAATGATTAAATATACGTATTTTAAAGTATACAATATAAACAGCAATTTAGATAAGAACACTGTTATGAATTTGATAATAACATTCACAAAATAATAAATAGTAATTGTGGATTAAATTGCTTGCAACAATTTTTGATAATTTCAAAGGCTTTAGTTTTTTATAAGCTTATAATGCATCCATAAAAATTTTAAAATCGTCATTGACAATATACTTGAGAATATATATATTTGAGAATATCTCACAGTAACGACAAATGTTTGTCAATAAAAAGTACGCAACGAAAGCATTCGAATTTTGTGTGACGTTGGTTCCAAATCATGCAGTTAACAAGAGTCTTGAAGATAAATAAGCTCATGAGGGTCCATTTTTAATCTCCCAGACACGATAGAAAATAAATCGACCTGTCTAAAAACGGTCAAAAAGCTTTCAGAAAAATTTACAGGCAAGAATATCCATATAAAATGCTATTAAATCATTAACTCGGTGGTAAAGCCAGTTTTGACATGTGATATACAAAGATGGGTTTTAAATGTCTAAGACAAAAAGGGGTTTATTTGTTAAAATGGGAGTAAGAAAACTTTTTGCAAATTAATTCAAAGTAAAGAATCAGAAAAAGTAATCCGTCGCAGATGTTGTAAGAAAGGATAGCACGTGCATTTAGGATTGCCATCCTAATGGCCGTTCTACCTAACAGACACTCTTTTTTTTTTAATTGGCCTTCCTATCAAAAAGAGTGAAAAAAAATCTCATGAGTATAAATACGGGAACGCAGGCAACCAACAATCACTTTTTCAGGCACTTCATCAGAGACTTATTCTGAAACTTTTACTGACATTCACACTTGAATATGCACTTCGGAGTTAAAGGCTTCAGAACTTCAATAATACATTTGTATGAACTTCAACCCAACTTCAGACCATCAGGTCGCAAAAGCCTCCGCTTCTCTCTTCGCATCTCCCGGTCCAGCTCGCCATTTTAATTTATTGCTGATTTTTAAACATCCAAAATAAATAGACTGCTTATTTTAATTAAAAAATTAAGCATTATCTAAAATTATTACAGAAAAAAACCTGCAACTAAATTTAAAAAAATTATAACAAATATTATTTTTAATCCAGCAAAAATACTTATTTTGCACAAAAAAACCTCACTAGGAGCTGCGTTCCAGTTTACTCAAATCTATTTCAAGCCCTGAATCTAATATAAAATTATCAGAATGATCACCATCGTTATTCCTTGCGCATGCGCTCTACTCGTGTGTCGTACAATTACAGTCCCGTGACCCCACAGAACAGATGGCGATCAGATGACGGTTTTTTCAGCGTACCCCCTCGCCGCTATTGCTATTGCAGCCCAATGTCGTTTGAGTGTCGTTGACAATTTATTTAATCGCACCGTCCGGAGTTGATAATAAGCCGGTCGCTTTAGCCGATTCGGCGACATTCAAGGACACTGATCGTGACCGCCATTCGAAAAAGTCGTTCGTAAGATGGTCTGGCCGAACCCGGTCGACTCCACCATGTTATGCATGTACACCTACACTCCTTCACTAATTGTATAATATTATGTATGTAATATGAATTGGTTAATAGTGGAATCAGAGCCGAATCAGAACATGCACTTGATTCATTAATAAAAAAAAGTATTTGTTGATTTTTTTTTCTAAAGCATCTGATAGTTTTTCATGTTATTGCAAATTTTAATAATAAATAATATAATACATAATGGTATCATATAAATTAGAAGATGTTGATGGACTACAATTAGGGTTCTGAATCGAATATTCGAATTTTATCATATTACTATATCAATATCTGAATAATTAATCCAATATTTTTAAATATTCGTTAATAATACTTCAAAAGAAATTTGAAAAAAAAAATAAAACAATTTGTATACTTGAGCAACACAGTCGTTTTTTCTCCAAAATTCATGGTTCTTGATGCGCCTTTATTTTGTTTCGAAATGCGAGACAATGAGACCTTTCTTCTCAACAAAAAATACTTTTACGCCTTTGGAAATATTTGTGAATTGTGTTTATTGGCGGTATCTACTATGACCGAAATTCGCAGAATTCGTTCGTTGAATGAAACAAAATGTTGGAAAGACCCACCATTTATTATCTTTCAACGCTTATCTCAAAAAAGGTGTACGACGCAAGTTCGTGTTACGTTTTTGTATTTGTTGTTTCAAGACGCGAAGATTTTATTTTAATCAGTAATTCAATCGCAATTAATTTATTTTTAGTTATTTAATTTATATGAAAATCAGCACAAAACAAACGTCGATGCGGATCCGATCGTATATACAATAAATTCGATAAAATATGTATTTAAAATGTTCCGTAAATTTTTCTGAATTAATTCAATAGCAGCTGATCTTAATTCTGATGATTACAAAAAGTTGAAAAGTAGGTAAAATAATAAATTAAGCACATTCCTTTTGACGCTCTTACTGCTCAGTAATTCGCACAGCATTGAGTTAAGCATATTTTATAATATTAAAAAACTTTAACGATTATGAAAGTAATTAATGATTAATTAAAATAATTATAAAACACAGGCAATTAATTGATATTTGCTCAAATAGGTTAAATAAAGTGATATCGGTATAAACCGAGAATAACAATACGAATATATTCCAATATGTTGAAATAGTTGAAAACTACGAATAATTGAGAAACCTAACCACAATGACAGCATGCTATTTAGTAAATATAAATTTGAAATTCTTAAATATAAGTGAATGCCCTAGTATTAACTGCTCATTCTATTATGCCATTACTCTGTTAACTTAAAAAAGGTATAAGCAAAGGTTTTATCTTGGCCAATTTTCACTGTAATTAGTTAGCATTGATATGTGTGATGTCAGCGTATATATGTATGTAGATAAGTGAGTATTTTATTTTAAATAATATAATTTGCATATAAAATGAAGAGAAAAGCTCTAGTATACACCCCTAAAGAGCTCTAGATAATTAATTGCTTATCTACATAACAATCTCTCAGATGTGAAAGTTTATGTGGAAAATATAATGAGGTTTATATTTATATCAAATATTTCCCATACGGTATCGTAAGCGTTTTTAACAGAAAGCTTCAAAGACCCGTGCTTTTATTCACATTGTAATTAACAGAAATTAGCTCTGTACATCTTTCGCAGAAAATTTTTTTTTTTAATTTTTCATTGTCATCCGACAGGCGTAAGCCCAATGCGTTACAGCTGGGTAAGTCAATCAGATATATTTAATACCTACAAGTAAGAATTAACCAACAGACTGAGTCTGTGAATTGGTGACATCTATTTAATTTATTGTTTGTAATATAATTTATAATAAAAAAGTAACTTTGCAGCTGTTTTCTTAAAAATAAAAATTCGAGTCTGCACCCATGGCTACAATCTGCGGCCTCTGGGTTACCAGTTAAAGACCCTACGGACTTTCCGACCTTTATAATTTTAATAATAATAGGTTGTAAATATATGAGAGTATTTGCATCTTTACCAGATAGATTTTATGCGAATCTTCGATTTCTATTATAAAGTTAGTTCTAAACACAATATAGAAACCGATGATCAATTTACATGAAATGCTCAAATATACCAATAAATATTTATATACATAATAGTAAGAATAATTTGGTATTGTAGTATATTCTTATTTTTATACAAAGCTACTCATATTGTACAAAAATAAACAATATATAAGTTTATTTAAACAATAAAACATTTATTATTTTACTCGCAACTAATATTAAAGCGTTTCACGTGGATCTGGGTGTCACATAAATCTACTTATTAGTAAGCAATGGAAAACCATAAGTCTGTGAATAGAAAGGAGCTATAAAAAGATATTAAGCTACTTTTTTATTATAAAATATATAAATTAAAATGCTGAAACCGTTAGTCAGTAAAAAAGGCTTTTTTACATTTGCCATTAATAATGCGCATAGTAATTTTTATTTCATAAAATAACTTTTGAGCTCTTAGGTTTCTTACGATTGTTGATGGTTTGACCAGAAACCAGCATTCCTAATCATCACACGACTCTCCGTTCCTATCCCTAAATATTATTAAATAATTATATTTATTAAAAAAATAATACGTCTCTAATCTACTATAATTTTTCTCATGCAGAAGTGGTTACAATATAATATATTTCAAAACATATATATATATATGTACACGTAAATGTGTACATAATTAAAGTGAAAATGAAATAACTATAAAAAAACTCTCGGTTTTCACAAAGAACAGAAAAAAATAACAATGAAATCTATATTGTTATATAAAAACCATTTTTTCCGGCTTAACTTCTACTTTCTTTCATCGTAATTATAGATAAATACTAAAGCAATATGTAGTTCAGTCGGTTGTTCTCAAAAGGAACAAACGTCTAACGACCGATTAATGAAACCTCTTTCAATACAATATAAATTAAAGTAGCAGTAAAGTAATTATTTTTGAATCCGATTTACACGTGTTTTCGCTCTCAGTAAAATTGGAATAAAAACAGGCACCGTCCTATCGAAATAGCAACTCTTAAAATTTAGACAAATTGGCAATTTATTCAACGCCAAAATTAACGAAGACTTTCGTGTTTTAATTTGGCTGTAATTTATTCACGAGGCAATATCGTCTTATTTCGTGGGATTAACACATAAATGAACAACCGACGTTTCGCGAGCTTTTTTGACGAAGCTTTTGAATATTTATTTAAAGCACTAAAAATATTTTCTCTTGGATATAAATTAATGTGAAATTAGTTCAAGCGTGACAAGAACATATTCGTTTAATTCTACAATTCAAACGCACTCTCTAGCATAGCAGACTTTTTGGCGAAGACTATTGTTTTTATTTAATCGTTCAACTCATTCGAATATATGACATAATGGTGCAAAAATAAAAACGCAGACAATCGCTGTTGGCCGGTTTCATAAAAGAAAACTACATCCTTGCCAAGACGCATTTTGTACACAAGTGACTCATTGTCATGGACGTAAACGTATATAAAAAAGAATGAATGCAGTCGAAAGGAGAGTATCGCGAAGAATGTGGCTAGGGATGAATGGGAAAAACGAGTTTAGTGTGTGGATAATGCCTACGTGGCATTTTATATAGTAGTAGCAAAAAATAAATAAAGAAGAAGCACCGCGGAGAGAGCTAAGAATGAATACAAATTGCCATTGAAAACCGGAAAGTTTCCTTGAAAGATTTAACTATACAATGTATAAACTAGGATAGCATTAATGATAACCCAAGTCGGCTCATTGGTCATATGAGCTGGTTTTAAGTATGTTTGATAGAATAGAAGTAAAATGATAGTTTTGCGCTGTCAATCATCAGTTTGCGTTAAATTATAATTGTATAACTTCTCTACGACCTCGTTTCACCAGAAGCAAAGCTAACATGTTGTTATAATAGGACATAATAGCATGTATATAGTGTGGTTAGCCTAGCCATCAGTATATATAAAAGTACACAGCGGGAGTGCCTTTTTGAGTTTTATAAATATATTGTGTATTGTAGTACATAAAACTAATTAAAATTCATAGAAACATTTCGAATTATTTGATACGAAATTATTCACAGAATAACAGGATTTCTTACTAAAATTTAAGCACTACAAATTTTAAAAATTGTTGTTCGGTCCTGACTTGAAAATATAAAAGTGTTAAATCGTGGGTAATGTTTAAAATAGGACCAAAAATAAGGTCACTAGTAAAACTGTAGTCTGTAGTCTTCATACTGATTTAATGTTTTTTCTTATATACTATTTTTTGGCACCAGCGCTTTAGTGGGCGACTAGAACTAGAAATACCTGGGTTTAAATCCCATTTAATCCCTTGTGTTTTTCAATTTTTATCATGTCTGGGAGATCAGAATAAGTGATTACTGTATCATTTTAATTCCGAGGATTAATAAAAATAATGTAGGATATTTCCACCACCTGTGACAATTGAGGGGTCACCATAATGACCACTTGAACAACGAAAAGAAAAATCTACCACACTGCATATGTTGTCTAAACTTTATAAACCCGTTTATAAAGTTTAGATCACACGTCACACAACAAAAGATATATTTTTTGTATGAGAAAATGCGCGCTAGACAATGCGGTCGACCCCGCGACTATTGCCATTCTTTTTCAAACTCCCTGGCTAACGATCACCAAAGTAGGCATTCAAACCGTGTTTTCTCTTAAGGCGTGAACACATTTAAAAGGTGTGTTCAAGAAGCAATGCAATCTTTTCGACCTAAAACCCAAAAAAAATATGTTATTTTAATACTCATATTTGAAAATAAAATTTAGAAATTAACAATACAATGTCCAATAATTTATTTTGTGATTTACTTTAAATTATTTAAAAACGCACATTTATTTATTTTTTAACATAGGAACACATTTGGTGAGCCTAAAAACGAGTGCCTTGATTATCGTGTCTCGTGCCAGTTCTGTTTTTCGGCAGTACAGAATTTCTCACAGTAACCGTTCTATCAAGTTCTGGACACTTGTTATTTGTCAAAGAAAATGATTTTTTTTATACGAGTTCATTAGTAACAATGGATAGCCTACTTTGAATTTACAACACCGTTCGTCGTTGTCATAGACAAAAAACATGTCGGTAATGGATTTCAGCAGCGGTTTTCTTTCGCACATAATTTAATAACTTGATGGGATTATGGCCATTTTAAACACACAGAATTCTATTTTTATGAACATTTTTCTTATAAAACATAAATAAATAAACAATCGTACTGCTAAATGATTGGTATGTGTAAATATAATAAATATACACATTATTACCTTAACAATTAATTTAATTAAAATATAATCGCGTGGTATGGTAAACGCGGTTTTGGGAACTTTTTAATTACTAAATTACACTTTTAATGTCAAACCACATTAATCAAGAATGTTTACTTCTATATAATATGTATTATATTAATTTATGACTACTTTCATAAGCGATAAATAACACATGTTAATACAACATAAAGATTTTCACGATTACTCATCTTAATATATAGAAACAAAATCACAAAAAACTTCTTAGACAAGTCTTCAATAAAGTTTTAGTAGCTTCCAGCTTTGCAGGGGAAAAATCTAAAGCTCAAAACAACTGATCATGTTCCGGTCAAGAACGAAAAAGTTTTGCTTTGAAGGTTTGTTTAACGATGAACTCTCACATGTCTCCATAATTAGGAGACTTATAAAGGATCGAGCATCTAATATATTGTACAATTCAACTAGGTCACCATTGCAAATAAAAAATATGTTATTTAAATATATAAATTTTCCGGCACACCTATCGCCAACAAAACAACTTTATCGCCCACTTTTATCGGTTATTAATAAGCGAGATAAATGTACACACATGTACGGTGTATGTACACATGCAACGGCAGAAAAAGCAAAAA
Organism: Plectrocnemia conspersa; assembly: GCF_051122295.1. NCBI lineage: Eukaryota > Metazoa > Arthropoda > Insecta > Trichoptera > Polycentropodidae > Plectrocnemia > Plectrocnemia conspersa. The sequence goes on from NW_028277176.1 coordinate 17,015,149, forward strand.
CCCAGTTACGGCGAGCGTCGTCTTTCGTTATTAGGTTACTTTCGTTTTATGTACCAGTAGTATAGTATGATGAAAGAGAAGAGAAAAAAAGCGTCGACGCTGCAGGCTTCGTGACCGGCGTCGCTAACGACCCGGCGTCGGACGAACAGGAATGCTTTGTTTTTGGTCTTTGGGATTCCGCACCAGCCTTCGTCATCGTTCTCCTGCGTATGGAGATTTAATTACGGACCGTCTGTGGCTTTTCTGCCTGATATGGATATCGAAACATCAGCTCTATTTCACGTACCCGAATTGCAACAAAAATTTTCCAAGTGGGCTGCGGTGAACTATAGATGTAACAGGCAAGACGTTGTAGGGTGATCTACACATATTATATATGATACATCCTCAGTCCATTGATTTTAATTTTCTTTCCTGGACTTGATAATGGTTCTCCACGCCTCTCGGTTTGAATGATATATTATATTGAAACATTAAAAAATGAACAACATGTTTACTACACTCACTAAATAAAGTATTTTAAGAGTTGGACGAATTTTTTCACTGAATTACTCCGAAATAATATATGCAATCGTACAAATATATAAATTTAAATTTGTAAAAAAAAAAACACTAATTGGCAATGATACAATAAATTACAAATTCAATGTAAATAATCTATAATAATACCAACGCCATGAATAAAGAACTTAAACCATCACAAAATACATATACATACAGAAAAAATATATATACAGAAAATATGATACTTTAAAAGCATAATCTGCAGATGATATGAATAAAAAATGAACCAGAGTCTTTAGTAGGTAATTAGTAGTGTCATATTAAAAAATTAACGGAAACTACATATCTTTTTTTAATTAGCAATGTTTAGAATATTTATAACACATTAAAACTTTAATTTATTCATAATACTTTAAAATTAACGTTTTAAAAATATTGATATACATTAAAATATCATATTTAGTTTATATCTAAAAACGTATATAAAAAATTAATTAAAAACCCGTAATAAAAAAAAAATTAAATAAATGATAAAACGGTAAAATATTATTTTAAAATCTTATATTATCATTGAGGGAGAAAAACCTGGCATATAAAATAATACAGCAAAGAAATAATACAAGAGCATCTGTTAAAAATTACAAATGTCTGCGCAAAGAGGAAGAAAAGAGTTTGCAGGGAGAAAAAACGACTTGGCGAAAAACAATACTGAATAATATCGAACAGTTTTTTTGCCGTAAAGTTAACCAATTTTGGAGAGAGTCTAAACCTTGAAACTTTATGTGTAAGGATAAAAAAGAAACCATCATAACTGAAAAAAAAGCTGCACAACTCGTTAAAAAGAGGTAGATTATATGCAGCCATAGAGAAATTGTGCGTCCCGAAGAAGCTTATTTCCATGGTAAAATTCGCTATGAAAAGTGTTAAATGCCAAGTGAAAATGCAGAATTAATTGTCCAGGCCCTTTTGTGAGCAAAATAGTCTGCGACAGATTATTCGCTGGAATTTTAATACATGAATATTCGAATAGTTGATCGAATATTCTTATGCTTCCTTCACACTCTCTGGAAGTAGGCCATGGTTGGGCAAGGACGGAAAATATAATGTGTTAATTCGGGGCTACTTCGGTCGAGCACTGGTCTGCCCGCTCTAATGTCTCGGCGACCTCGACCATATTCGGTAGACCTTTGGTTCGGTAACTTCCAGAGAGTGTAGAGGAAGCATTAGAACTTTCATTCATACTATTTCAAATGAAATTTAAAAAAAATTCAACACATGTAGTCGTTTTTTCTCTCAATATACGCGAGTAACTAGTGAGATTCAATATGACTTAGTCATTAGCGAAAGAGCACTTTCGGTAAAATCTACGATGAGAATGGTTGATTCTTTATCATTATGGATCTTGGAACACTAGCATCATATTTTCTCAAATTTCGTTGCTGTACAAGTGACATGATAAATTTCGTATATATCCATTTTGAGACGCAGATCATTTGGGCGGTGAATTTGAACAAACATGGGTGACATTTGTTAATAAAATATGAGATAAGACACTTCTAAAAAATCGTATTTCTGTTAAAATCAATTCACTGCGTCTCATTATTTTATGTAAACTACATACACTGAAAATACAAGAATTTTGTGTGAAAATTTTAAATCATAAAATTAGCTGTCAAATATATTTGATTTTTCCAAAAAAAATCTTTGTCTTCGGCACATTTTAAAGTAGCAACACTAAGCAATAAAAATATATTGACAATTTTTAACATAAGAAGGGCTTGTAATTTTATATATGAAAGTTACAAACTTTGTTCTACCTAAGAAAAAGCTGAAATGAAAACCCTGATCAAAAAGTATGTAAAATAATAAATTAAGAATTTTCCTTTTGACGCTCTCACTGATCAGTAATTCGCACAGCATTGAGCTATGCATATTTTATGAAATTCAAAAAGTTTGACGACTATGAAAGTAATTAATGATTAAAATTAAAACAAAATATATTAAACAAAAAAATGATCAATAAAATAACACATTATTTAAGCATACATGGCTACGTCTTTTATACTGATTCGCACATTCGTAATTTAATTTCATAATTTTTATTACTTTTTGTAAAAATGTGATGCCTCTAGTAATATATACATCAGTGGCGTGTCGCCATATATGCGGTCGATTCAAAACGCCACCAGCATGCACGGTTGATCGACTATAAACACGATCACGTGATCGGCTGAGTCGCTCGCCATCAACCGTTCATGCTGGTGGCGTTTTGAATCTACCACATCTATGGACGGCACGCCACTGATATACATATCAGTGGCGTGCGGTCCATACACACGGTAGATGCGGCGCATGTTTTGGGATTGTAAAACGATTCTAAAATTTAAATATTTTTATCATTTATTCATTTTTTTAATTTACGTAATTATGAAACGTAATCGCTCAGAAAATCGCTACAAACAACCATGCCGAGGGAGCGGCTAAAGCCGACTGCAGATCAGGCGGGCTGGCTGCCCAGCTGTCTTGCGCAGTCACAGATTGAATTGGTAGCGCATGCGCACTATAAATTCAGTCGTTACTCGTGCTCGTGTTTACATTCGTTTGTAAGAAAGAGTGTCGAATAAAATTAATTTTAAAAAAATAAATACAAAATATGTTTATCAAATAAAGAAAATAAATTTTAAAATATAGTTTTTGTGTCCCCTCTCCCCTGACCGCATGCCCTGTTTCAAAAGTCGCCGCACATACATAACTACACATATACAATATGTATATATATGAAATCCATTTCGTTTTATAAAACATAAACCTTTAGTTTGAAACAAGTTGATTATTTTTACATCGGAGCTGGTAACTAATTTTAAGATTTAAAAAATGTTTGCAATTTCTGTGATTTCTACAGAGGATGTGTACAGGCAATAAGACAGCAATAAAATTTGCAACTTGACCTTGTTTTCATGAGTAAGAACTTGAGATTTATAATTGAATAACATAATCAATACATAAATAATCGACATAAAATTATCGAAGTGAAAACATCGCTGATATTTTCTCATCCCGGTTCCCGGGAGGGAAATTCCGGGAAGGATCCGATAGTTATAGCAGACATGCTGTAAAATTTGTATTATCGATAACCTTATTAACAAATACACCATAATATATATTTTTTACTCGAACTAAATCGTGAAGGATTTGAAATTATAATTTTTATGAATATTTTTACCACGAAGGATAACGGTCGATTGGCTAGGTAACTATTTGAAAATAATAATGATTAATAATTAGTACCGAGAAATCCAATCAAGGATGTATCTTAAATTCTTTAGTGGTTCTTTTTTCTTCGCATGTTTATATAACATTTAATTTTTAATTAATCAAGAAGTTAAACTATGTTATTAATATTTAAGCATTAAAAAATAGAACGCAAAAAAAATCTTTTCCAAATGTCCATAGTCTATGCATTTAATATTCTCAGGTAAGTTTGACGTATAAGTCTGATCTTATCCGGATTTATATGCGCGAACTCATATTTATCCAGTTAAGTTACACTTATATGACTTTAAGTAATATTTTCAAGACCTGTTTTTCGGCTCCAAAGTTGGAGACCAGCCAACTCCAACAGCCAGAATATTTAGTAGCCTAGTCGTCCGGATCTCTCCCAGGAAATCGGTACTTTTGCCCGGACATATTATGATCTGGTAACTCTATTCTTAGGAATGAATCAGTTATTGAAAGAGGATCACAATGGACCGTACTTAAAACACTTCAAGAATATTGTTTCTATATATACTATATACACCTAAATAGTCTCTATGTCATCTCGCAATAGTCATGGAAAGAACACAGGATATAGCAAGGAACTGTGTGTTTGTCTGCTATTTAATGAGACCAAAAAAATAATTGTTAACATATAATATAGTGAAAACTGGAATACTGACTGTCAGTCATTATTACAATTCAATGTTAGATAGTCCAATTAGTTTAACACAAAAACATATTAGAATCTAAAATTTCAACAGTTATTTGTAATTTATAATATTTTAGCCCAAAGAGTACTGCCTTTTTATCAACCTTGATATAAATTACGCAAAACCATATTGTGCAAACTTTGAAGCGTAGACAAAATTATACACAACGAGCGATCGATTGCTCAAGTGATACTTTTTAAACTTCCATTCATCTCTTGAAGCATTCTAACGTCCAAGATGCGTCCGCATATTTTCAAAGATCACCACGACGATACAGAAGAGTTGACCTTTCATACGAGCGCCTACTATAAATCATTGCATAATACATAAAGTCGGATACACGCCGACGTCCGATTCGATAACCAGTATATTTTATGCCCGGACGCGAGTTTCTGGGAACAGTCTTCTCTACCAGCTACATGTTTGTAGTATGTATAGTATTGTAAGGATACTATACGTGCCTGCGCGCCGTACCTATAGGTGTAAAGCGTATTTCAAGTGCAAAGTCAAAAGCAGTCTGAGGTTGGAGTGCAACGAGAGATCCGTCCACCTGCTCTCCCGCTCGCACAGGCTCGTCTGGGCACCTCTCGAGACTAAACCTATATATTGTAAGTATGCGGTGGGTATTGACGAAGGTTGTGTCAATATGGCATCAAGAAAAATGCATCGATTCAAAAATATATGCGTTCCGAATTTCTAGTGCGTTATACTTTCAGGAAGCGCTGAAATACTTCAGAGTTAATAGTGGCACTGGCACGAGTGCAAGTGTGACGATGTTCTAAAAGCATAATGTGTTTGATCGAGATCGTGAAATGATTCGAATGCCTCGATAGTGACTAACATAACGAGTTGTGAAGTTGAGCGTTAAATATTTGTATAAAAGGATCAGATCAATAATACAAAATATAGAAAATAAGTCATGAAAACCAAACTAAAATTCTAAATGTGACTATACTTGAACATTAAAACACCTGAACAAAGAATAAAGTAAATTCTAAAACCTTTATTTTCATAAAGATAATATTATACATATATCAATTGTGTTCTGATTGAGATTTTTTCTCCTGTGCACAATAAATATTTACTTTCACGACACAGTCAAGCAAGTCTTCTACAAATATGTCTTGAAACAATTTATTGTCAGTCAATTTATAGGAACATTACAGATGACTGGGTGTTACGACTGCTCACATAGCGCTATCAATTCGAAATTATTTTTCAGTGAAGATAAACATCTCGGAGCCTTCGTGCTCAGTTAAAGGGACATCATTACAAAGCCGTGAAAAACATTTAAAAAAATGTAACCGATGAACTAAGCAAACTTGCAATGCTAAAAACACTATGTAGCTTGCCAAGGGTCGTACTCATTTTAATGATACGAATTTGTAATTTATTTTGCATCCTAATAAGATATTATTTTTATGTGAAAGTTTCATTGACTCATGTACGAGTTCGTAAAAGTGACATGAAATTGAGTTCTTCCCTACTTCTGCCAAAATGTAAAGGTGGGCTGCTGAATTTTGAAGAGGCACACCATCCATAGATAATTAATATTCCGAAGTGGCAGGCCTTCAACGTCAGTTACTGCAGAAAATGTATATAGCATTGAGTAATCGACGAGTGAAGTTGCCTGAAATAGCAGATGCCTTGGTCATATCGACTGACAGCGTACATTCCATTTCAACTGAAAACTTGAGCATGTGGAAAGATTCGTCGAGATTGTACCGCGAATGCTTACATTAGACCAAAAATGTCATTATTTACTATAAATCCTGTTGTAACGCACTGACTAAATGGCGTTAGTATCGGTACGTAAATTATTAACATAAAGTTCGTTTATTATTAAGTATTATTACAACTTACCACCAACAGATATATGCATGACCTCGCTCGATTTTATTTTAATTATTTATATCATATTTCGTGAGATTAGGAAAATCTAGGAAACCCTAATCTTTGAGGATCGATCCGAATTATAATACACCAGTGCCTCACGATCATCAAAACATATTGTAAAGTATCTGCCATCTAATTTGGCGTGTGCCACGGCAAATTAGATGGCAGAAGCTTTGGTTCTGAGAAACCCCTTCCTTCCGCCAGATGCCATATAACGGATTCAAACCACGGTAACCGAGTAAATGCGTCTTCACCTTTGGGCCCGACACCGGGGCTTTTGCCTTGGCTTTTTGGGTCTCTACGATAGGTCTTATCAGCAATCCAATACAACAGCATGCTTTTTACTTTTTAATGTTTGCTTTACAGCTCTATCGGCGAACCATCCATATAGTGACCGAATAAATAATATTTAACAAATTAGCAACTGATCAAGGAACGGCGGAAAATTTTGATACATTCATTTTTAGAAAGAGGTGACTTTAGTAAAATGATAAAGTTTTAAATGACAAATTAAAAATATATCTTAAGGAGGAAGGATCAAATCTAAGACATAAGTATTTCTGTCTCAAACACATCTGGAAAATGTAACAATGTGACACTTGACAGTGTTAAAAAGTGCTGAACATATAGTCGTATGTATTTCATTTATAAAGAAGAGGAAGAGTAGAGGACCCAAATTAGGTTCATGCGATACTCCAGAACGAATGTAATATTTGTCGGAGCATTTAATTCGAAAATAATCTGAATAGTTCGTGACAGACAAGATTTTGGTGAATTTGAGATTTGGTCTCCTCGGACCTCCATCCCACCACTGAAAATATTACACGATGAGGAGAGATAGTTGAAGAAGAGCCACTTTACCACCATAATTGTATTTAATTTAAGAGAGTTTGTGTGGGGAAATGAGGAAAAATACTAACCTAACCATTCTTTCTATTCAGTTCTACGAACGTTTTGATACCCCCATCGTATTTACAAATAAATAAAGACATTGTGTACAAATCAATTAGTTTCTTTAATGATGACCTTGAAAGAAATTGCAAATATAATTCATTGAAGAATCAGCCAGATGAGGTCAAATCAGAGTTTGTCTATCGATTGACGCCAGCGAGAGAGAGATAGAGGCGCGCTCAAAAGTAGCCCGACACCGGCTAAAACTCTCAGCCGCCAAATCGATAACACGGAAGCGTCCCTCCTCGGTACTACAGCAACGCACACACAATATCGACCGATCGAACAAAGAAGAATCGGACATCTTCCGGGTGGCATAAGTAAAAGGCGAACACACACACGCAGAATCATCGATCGCAGCGCGGAACAAAGAGAGCGTCCGATCCGTTCGCCAACCCTGACCCAGACCTCGAGAGCGCGGCCGGTTTCGATTTCTACGGACGCACTCGCAGAAGGATCTCACCTGCTGGCGAAAATTGGTGACCCCGACGCTAGACGGCGAAGATAGTTTACGGAAGGCAGTACGCCGGGGCGCGCACGATTCGGGATAGGAGTGCGCGGTGAGTGGCGGCGCGTGCCGGTGCGGCCGGCAGCCGCGCCGCGCCGAATACTACTGGCGCTCGTCCGCCACTCGTAGAATCTACTCGTACGACGCAGTCAGCTGAAGTGGGCGCGATCGGCCGGAGGTGGGGTGGGCCATTGATGACGAGCGAGGGGGTGCGGTGGGGCGGGCGCGGCGGCGCGTTACGTAACCCGACACGGCGGTTATCTCACAGAATGAACGCGCCGGCACGGAGACGGCAACGTTGCACGCGCGTCAACAGCGAAAATCTGATTCAATTTTCAAGGAAAATGAATTAGAATCTTATTAACTTATTATAATACAATAGTTGGAAAAACTAAATTTCTCCTAGTACGAAAAGTCGTGTATTTATAATAATAAATATGGAGAGGAATCCAATGGAATGTTTTATTTACATATCAATATCATAATAAAAAAATACTTAATATTTATGTATAAACAGATTGTAAATAAGTAAATAATGAAAAAAAGTATGAAAAGTCAACAATATTTAATGACATTTATATCTTAAGCCGAGAAATCATGTGATCGCACACAGGGCATTTCAGAGAAAAGCGAGGCCTGGGACAACCGATATTTTTTAAGCGGTATTATATCCGACTTGCCGATGCGCAATAGCGGCCATACATAATATTAAATTTAGAACAAAGAAATTGAAAAATAAATAATTAAAAGAGCTTCACATAGTCTGTTCCAGCCCTCACCTCAAAACTTCCATCTTTGTGTATTTAGCGAGCGTATTATGTTGCTGAATCGTTAGAGCCAGAGAAGAATCGCCGAGAATTGTAGTCCTAGCATATCAGCGAGAATTGTGGTACAGCCTGAAATAATGGACTTGATCGTGAATCGCGCGTAGACAGGACTGTCGCCCAAAGCACTAACCCCGATGGAGACGCCATCTACTCCGAAGGGGAACGCCATTTACTCATTCTGTTAGTTTTAAGAAAAAATAAATTGGAAAAAAAATCGAAAAAGTCGACTTTATTCGAAAATAAAGTAACGTTATTCTTTTTTTGATACCGAGTAAGTATTGATATCTGATCCTATTTAACATGGTGTCGGAAGTCTGCACAAGCGGCACTGTCCAGCTGGTGGCCCGCAATTTTATTTTTGTAGCCTGCGAACAAATTTGAGGAAAAATCAACTTTAGCATACCACACTTTTCATAAAAATCACCATATAAAATTTGATACAACCAAAACTTTAGATAAAATCAAAAACCTAAAAAATATAGAGAAGCAATTGAAATGGAAATTAAATAAAAAATAGCACTAAATAAAAGAGACGACGCGAAAACACTTTTAACACGTTGCTGCCAATAGGATTCTCGTAAAAGCTCCAAAAAAATATTTTATTGCTCTTAGGTTTAATTTAATATAATTAGTCGGAATACAATTATTTTATTTGTTTTGAGATATTTTTGGGGTAAATTACAGTATTTTTTCATGTTTCGGCCCCCAGTGGTCAACGCGGCTCTAGTATGAAATATCGGCCAAGTTTAATAGTAGTTTATACAGAATGTGTGGCCGACAGCACAAAATGACAATCTAAAGTTAGGTATGTCGTGTCAGCCACCGGTGGTCGACACAGTCTAATTGGAATACCTTGGTGTCGGCCACCGGTGGCTGACACGTCAGCCACGTGTTAAATACCTGGTTTTAAACCAAGCAAAAATAGATTTTTACAAAATTCACACAAATATAAATACATTTCAACACACCAATTAGAAAAAAATAATGCACCAGTTGTTCCCTTAGTAACAAGCAAACAAACAAAAAATAAAAATAACAAATCACGAGATCGAATCAAAAATGACAAACCTTAAAAGTCTGCGGCGTATATCTATGTACATCTTTATTTATTTTTAAATACTTATTAGCATATTCAGGTAATATATTATTTTTTAACTTTCAATCATACTTCTACACCAAGTAAATCTATTTTAATTCAAAACTACTCTTATTGCCCTATTTTGTAAATTTTCGTTACACCGTCTTATCTAAGATATTAAGCGTATATAATATTGTTGCACAATAACTAAAGTGGAACAATATATAATACTATTGTAGATTAATTTTTGTATTTACATGTTTTTCATCCTACATACCATATCTATTTTTCTGCTATTTTTTTTTTTATTATGTAATTACAATGTTCCTTAAAATTTATTTGTTTATCTACAATTATTCCTAAATATTTTATATTATCAATTACTTCTGTAATAGAGCTATCTATAATTATTTTTATATTATTATCTAACATATTTTCATAATTAATAAACATACATTTATTTTTATTCTCATTTAGTTTAAGTACAATATTTGTTAACGATCTTTCTATATTACTTAATTCATTATTTATGTAATCTACAAGATCTTTAACACTATCACCTATGCAATAAATTAAAGTGTCGTCTGTAATAAGATACATTTTACATTTTTATATATTATTAATTATATCATTATGTATATTATAAACAACAATGGTCTTAATTTGGACGCGGTGAGATATTATTTTATCTTTAGAATAAGTATAATTTATTTTAACTTTTTGCTTTCTCTTTTTAAATTAATATAAAACCATTCTTAAATTATTTCACTTATACATATAATCTCTAATTATTTTACCATTATACTTCTGTCTATTGTTTCGAAAGCTCTCTTGAAATCCAAGAAAATGATTTTATTTGTATCCTTAGTCAACAACCAGGGCCATAGCGCAGGAGGAACTCAGAGTGTGCCATATGCCTCCAGACGCAAGATTGAGGGAGGCGGCAAAACGAAGCTAGGTAGTAATATTTATATTCAAACAATAAATTTGATTTTGCATGAATCACATGACATTGTTCATAAACTGTGATAACCATAATAAAAATTTGGCTGAAACACCCTCACCAAAGCAAAATATAGTGGTGATCACTTTTTTCGGAACAGTTTAATGCATAAACGCATTTTTTCTCGTTCTATTATTCGCTTGGAATAATTAAAAATATCTTTATCACTGACATTAAAACGCGATTTGAAAACACGCTGGCCCCATGGCTTCAAATACACGCAATCGGCTCGATACTCAGTGACAGTTTTAGTTACCGTATTACTCAAATGTATAGTTCCCAATAGAATATTCGATTATTCGAATTATTCGTTAAATATTTGTTTATACTATCTTGAAGGAAATTTGAAAAAATCTTAGAATAAGACAAGTTATATACTTGTGCAGCACAGGTAGTCGTTTTTTCTTTCAATATACCCGAGTAACCAGTTCACAAATTCTCTAAAATACATCCCTGATCAAAATGTATGTAAAATAATTAATTAAGCATTTTTCTTTTGCCGCCCTCACTGATAAATAATTCGCTGATCGATAAATGCATACTTTATAAAAATAAAAAAATTAATCGATTATGAAAGAAATATATGATTCATTTACATTATTATTATTATTAATCAATAACTATTTTTTAATTGAATAATATTTTATAAGCAATTATTTTATTTTTTGCACTAATTGGTTTAAAAAATTAGAATGGGTATATTCAAATACTTCATCGATTTTTTTATTCTATATTCGAATAGTTGACATTCCTATTTATACCCCATTGTTTTTTTATTTTCTATTGTGTCTGGGAGATTTATGAGATTCAAAAAAATAAATCTACGATTTTTTAACAGGATACAGTATTGGAAAAGAATTATGTTTAAATTTAATATAAAATATCATCAGCATGATAGACCAGTTATATAAGTTAGTGACTAATACCTGAAAGACCTGGGCTCGAATCCCATTTGAAGTATCTTTCAATTTATATCGTGTCTGGGAGATCGAAATTATTTTTTATTATATAATTAATATTCCAACCGATCACCACATATCAGGTTTTTATGGATCTATGAATATTTAAAATTAAAATCGAGCTATTTCGTGCATAATGGCATTTATTGACTGTACTAATTTACAGACTTTGATCTCAGTCTAGTATCTCACCCTTTACTCACTTTGTATTTATCCCATTATAATATTCTGGACTAACGTCTGTCATGTTGTACTGGAAGATTTACAATAATAAATAACCCAATCAATAATATCATTATGCAGTTAGGGTTTTAAATTAATATATTTTTATAAAGAAAAACTTGAGTCATTATCACATTTTTACAGTATATAAAACAAACTTTTTTAAAATTTTAAATTAATTTATAACATAAAACGTTATAAATTAATTTTATTGTTAGCTATTGATAATTTTAAATTTGGAGTTGTTGCACGACCGAAAACGAAACGAAATTAAATTGAAGTAATGTAGAGACTGTCCTTTTTTGGATGACAAGAAAAAGCAAAAGTGCCGTTAAAACTTTATTTTTCGCCCGCGTTCAAATTAAGACGAATAGTTTTCCTGCAGAAACAAAATGACTATTACGTTAGAACTGACGTGCGTACAACGCCACGTCCAACTAACTCGCACACAAAAACCTCGCATCGAAAGTAATATTCCACAACGTGAAACTAATTTTAAATTTATTTGCAAATTGCAATAATACATACTATTTTTCGCACGAACGGTGTCGAACGAGACACGGTCACTCGAACTAAGTCCCACAAACGTTCTATGTTTATAGAATGGAAAATCGAAGTGTAAATTCGAAAACTTACTACGTAGTAGTATGGAGGTAGTATTGTCATTAAAAAATATTGACATAAGCATACGGTATGATTGAACAATCAATCTCGACATCGTGTCATCGTACTCGAATGACCTTGAGCGTAACAATAATACAGAAGCACCATTGTGGTGGCTCACTATGCCATTTTTTATCTCGCTGTGATGTAAAAAATAACATTACAAAGATGTGGTTTAATCCTTACTCTTTGTATTTAAAATAATACATTAAATTGATTTAGATATGTATAGAACCATATTTATTATTTGGATGATTAACTTCATTAAATTGTGTAATGTAATGTTTGTTAAGGATTAAGAGTGATATATTTTGTACAAATGTTTTTATATGATTATCACATACTTACATGGAATTAAATTTATAAACTATACAAAATGTGATAACGACAATTTTTGAATTTCGCGCGCTATTCGTTTTTGGTTAAGCTCATACTGATATTCCACGTTGGTAACACTGTCTATGATGCACATGTCAACTTTTAGTAATTTTGATCGCGTAGTTTATGGTTGATAGCCTAGCAATATCTTTATTTTAAAAATGCATTAAAAGTAAAATAAAGTGCATTAAAGTTGAGCAAATGTTGGAGAAGGCTATATTCTAAGAAAATGTTAATGAATGGTACTGCAGGGAATTTATTTATGGTAGTTAGACTGGAGCCAAATGCAGATCCCTGGCAATACTGTGTGGCGGGAACGAGCACTTGCTCGAAGGACGCGGAGAAAGAGCGACGGCCGGTCGCGACGCCTCGGCGACCGGCCCCATATCACAATATTTTTGTAAAATGTAACTATATAACATTTAACAAATCTTTTACAGTGACTAATATGCGTCTCTTTGCCAACAGGCGACAATTTATCCGACAAAATATAAACGTTTACAAGAGGGCTAGCGCATCAACGGGAAAAATAAAGATATTGTGTTTAGTAATCGCCGAATCACTATCAATTTTGCACATTTAATACAAAATATTGTTTCAAAACTATCGTAAATAAATTGTTAAGCAATTGTCAAATCATGTTGCTTGAATATGTGTATTATATTTATTACAGACACTGAAAAAAAAATATCAATACTGAAAAATAAATAAGTAGTATGGGATAAAAAAATTATGGTTATTTTTGATCTCACCTCATATGGTCGGATTGATTCCAGATTTACGCACAAGCTTGCTTCAAACAAGAAAATATTATATTTAATAAGTAGTTTCCAAAAATATATTCAAAAAATAATGAAAAAAATTCAATACTATTTGTTTTATTTTTTAAGTAATAGTATTTTAAACTTCAAATTAGCACTGCGCTTCATTAAAATTATTCCTGTTGTCAAAAAGACGTTCAGTTGCTATTGATGCGGGCAACGTTGCCAGCGACGTGTTATGTATGTCCATTATTTCTGTCCTATTTTAAATGTATCTAAAATCATTCTGCATCTTTGTTAAAGTTTTCGTATGCAGATGTAAGTTTATATACAATTGATAATATTATAATTTTTAATTCTTACTGTATTCATGTCTGTTAATAAAAATCTAAATTATGAGAAGGATTCAATATATAAATTTAGAACACACATTTGAGTGTATTTTATCCATATAATAAGTCCAAAAGATATATTTTAAAAGTCTTTTATAGTAACCCTTTCAGTTTGTAAATAAATTAATAACAGCATTAATTTTACATTTTGGGCTTAGCTATCTAGTTTTTAGTACTTATTATTTTGCTCATTTATATATATTTTTTAATTAAAGCTAGTACTTCTCCTTCTGCTTTTATTTAATTTCAGTTGACATTGGAATATGAACAAGTAGTAGATTTTGTAAAATTTATATTTTACATCAGAAACAGTTTCTATATTTACTTATATAATTTAAACTATTTTTTCATTTAGGATGAGATGAGCTATTATTGTTCCACATTCTTAATATTTTTCTTCCTATTTTTTATATTTTCTTTAAAGAATCTAAATTTTCTACACAATATCTTTAACATTCTATTTTAGAAGAATGTTGGGATAATGGCGACTATCAACGTTGACCGTAAAACAAAAACTTGTCGCAATATCCGTTAAAAGAAAAAAAAATGTTATTAATCTTTACGACTCGTCGACAAGTGAACTTTGTATGTGGGGGCGATCAGAGATCCAAGGGATTAGCTAATAACACCCCCATCAGCCGTTCGGAATCTTTACGGATACAAATACTATTGTATTGCATTGACAAACGCAGCAAATTAAATACGAAATGATAAGTGCAGGGTTGCCAAATATACACCTGTTCAAAAACTATTGTAATAAGAAAGTTAATGGAAATAAACAAATCCAATTACGCCCATAAATTTTTGTAATTGGACCCGCGCATTGAGAGTGGGCGAGCAAGAAAACTTCCAGTCAGAACAAGTGCATGACATTCATCTGATAACTGACTTGGGAGAGAGTTAAGAGAGTTCATTCTAATTCGAAATAAGTGGAGCTAAACCAGCCATTGACAGAGAAAACAGTTGCTGTTCCAGCTATTATGTCTGAAATCCTGAGTTCTACCTGATCTTTGGAGACGACACGATTCTTCTGATGCAGACAGGACTACGAGAACTTTACGTATTTATAGTAAATATTTAAGCTATAATTTGACTTAAAAATTGTTACACAATAATAATAATATATAGCTACATAACATTGCTTAATATAAAAATAATCGCCTTGACATCTTGGTCAGGACAAGATTATTTTACAGAGAATAATGATCGTTCTCAAACATTTCCATATTTTAGGAATCTAAAAATATATCTTCATAAGTAATCCTTTCAGTTTCTTTATCTTAATGTTCATATGTTTCATCACAATCATCTGGATTAACAGTGTTGTTGAAATACTGCATACAAGAACGAATAGTTTGACGTAGATTATTAATATTTCTAGAAGTTGAAAAAGCTCAAAAGGTTTAATGAATCATAGTTTTGATGTTATCGTCTTGACATATTATTTTTTGTCGGAATAAAAACAGTAAACAATCATAATATTACTAAAAATCCCGGTTATTTTTCAATTAACTAAAGAAGGCATCTGAGATCCAACATAAAAGTATTTTTTCTATAACTCTCCAATAAATTTTATCCAAAGATAAACTAAATAATTAAAAAAAAACAAATCTACTATGTAAAATATTAACTATTTATTATTGTAATAAAATTATAATTATTATAAAATATAACATTATATAAAATAACATTGTTATAAAAAATATACACACACACATACATGATTAATATATTTTAACACTTACTTAATTAAATATTACATAATACACACTTTCACAGTTCATAAATAATTCTTATAACTTTAAAGATTTTTTACCCTTTACTCCCATAATTACATATTAATTAGTATTTCTAAGCAATTAAAGCAAGATTTTACATTATCTATGCAACCAAAGTATGACATTCATTCCTTGAAGATTGAGCATAGTTATGCAAAAAAATCATTATAAAAAAAATAAGTGTAAATGAAGTTAATTATTCACATGCGAGTATAACGCTATACTTTTACTGATATTTTTCAGTAATAAGTATTCATATTATATTTCAGCTCGATTGAAAAACAATAGTACAGTAGACTCCCCAATAACACGGTAAATGGATTATAATTTTTCGTTTCAATTCCCCTTCGAAATATATTCTAGTAGACATTATAATTCACGTTTCACAAAAATGTCAATGGCAAATTACTTAAATATTATTAATTTGCATTAACAAGATACTTATGTCATAGGGCCAAAAACAGTTAAATAGTGAAATGTGACAACTCAGGCGTTACTCTTATTCTGATGACAACTATCGTTTTGATAAGATGACCGAATTATGTTATTAGCTGAGTCAATATTAAGCATGTGTGGTACTGAATCAACGATAATGTAAACAAACGAGTTGTTGTATTGAAACTTATGTTTCATACATAATAAATAAACAACATTCTGCATAGCTACACTCAATTATAAAAAATACTGCCAACTTTGTATCAATATATGTTTTACCTAAAACTGAATTTTTGGACAGTTCTGGCAAGCATCGGTTAAGTTAACTTAACTAAATACAGGTAACAACTTCAATCAACGACCCAAAAACGGGCCCAGAGTTAGTTTTTAAACACATTTTTGCATATCACTTCAGAGTTCAATAATTCGTCTGTTAAATAATCGGGATGATTTTTAACAAACTCTTGTAAGAATTTAATGCACTTGGTAAGGGTAGCTTTGTCGATTTCGTTGTAATTTAAATGCATGTCCGAGCAAGAGTCACTCCAATCATCGTTCATATTCGATTGAGAATGTTCCATGAGATTGTCTCGAAGGGCATCAAGACAGTCAGGTAGATCGAACCTCTTGAAAGGATTTATGTGAGACAAATAACCTGCTTGTTTGTTAAACTTTGAAAAACTGAAATAAGAACATTAACTATAATCATATTTAACATATTTTTTTATTTATTATACAATATAAAACATACCGAACAACAAAATATTTATGATAAGGCGTCGGCGTAATATCAAATGATATTAATTTTAAGGCATGTATAACAAGGCTATCCAAAAAGTTTGGATAGTTGTAATATTGCATATATCCCAGATTGCCATCAACTAAAATAATAATTATAATAAATTATACATTCTATATTATTATACGATAATGGAAAACATACCTTCGTTAGATGGATTAGAATAATATCTCATAAGACTATTATATAAAATATTAGCACATTCAGTGGCTACTATCACAACCTTTATTTCGGAATTTTGTATTAAATACTGCACCCATTCATGTGGAGACATTGATATCTCGTTAAATAACGTTTCATCATATAAATCATATACCTAAAAACATAAACATTTGTATTAAATGAATTTTCCTCATAGAGATATCAAGAAAAATGTAATGATAAGAACATGTTAATTGTACAATAAATAATATAAATTATATTTGTTGGATTTTTATAAGATAAAAGAAACCACTACACTTAATTAATTTCCTTATATAACTCATGCATAGACCAGTTTTCTAAATAGTACAAAGTGCGTATTAAACAAATTGTAAAATCACATTGACTCAGAATGTGGCAAACCTTGTATTAATATTATATTAATTAACAGTTTTTCAGCAAAAACAACAAGAAATTCTAGAAAAATCATGTCACTATTACTTCATCTCTAAGAGTGTCAACCGTTTAATTAAAATGTTGGTTTTAAAATACGCATTCTTCGAAAATATAAATTTTCTCTCAGGTATTGACTGTGTACATAGGAACAATTTCTGAGAATTTTTAAGGACTTAGAACTTTAGGCAAGTTATTCACTACATGAAATATTTATTTTTATTAACATATTCTTAAACTTGTCATAAATTAAAAAAAAATACCCTGCATCCGCTCATCTTGGAAAGTAAGCTTCTAAAATTCATCATCAGATCCATGAAAACATCGCAATCTCTGGCGTACAATAAAAATATGCCTTTGATTTTGTCTTTATCGTTTATTTTACATATGTCGTTAGCGCATAAATTATTATTGAACGTCTTTTGCCAGTCGCGTTGTGTTATCTTCCGTCTATAGTACACCCAACTGACCAGCAGCAGCATGCACACGGTGAATATAATAAGACCCGTTATCACACCGCTGTACCATTCATATTGTTGTGTAGGAAATATCTGTTCATGCCTCGACGTGTTGAGACGTATAATCCGTTCTAAATGAAAACATGGTAAGAATAAAATAATTGTTTATTTTAATATCTAAGGTACTTGCATACCGCAAGGAGCATTCCAAGAGCATCGTCCAAATAAATTTCCGGGAGAATTGCATTTCCAATCATCCAAGAGCTTAAAACTGGTCATATAGTTTCCTGCTGGCAAATTTTCGCGTGCACATCTAATTTCAGTATTTATCAACGAACAGTTTTCAGTGATGTCGACTGATAATTGATATAATTTACTCTGCAATTATAAAGATTATTTACCTCTAGGAAACCAGGGTTAAAAAATGAACCTTATGTCAAATGCTGTTATTTTTGTAAAAACCCATAACAGGAAAGAGTTCTAAATTAAAACATATTTTATTGAGGGTTAATGTAATATATTAAGAAAATAATATTCTAAAAAACCTTGCAAATCTTTTCCTCAATTGAGTAATTTATATTATAATTTATACATTATAGCTTTGAAAAAAATATATTAGATAAAGACATTTGAAGAAAAATGAGAGGCAAAATACATATTTAATTGTAACAAAATCACCATATAAGGAAAAACGTAAATAATAATAAGAGTTTTTTTAAATAGTACAGCTGTTTCATAATAAGATAGATCTCAGAAAATATTTGGTTGATCAGAAAATAATCTATTTTATTTTAATTAGCTGTTTTCATTTTTTAAGTGCCATAAAACCCAATGTTATTCTGTCCAAAAATATATATTTCATTACTCCGATAAATATTCATCATTGAAACACACTAAACACAATTGAATGCAAAACCTTAATCAGTTTGTATATAAAAGTGGCAAGGAGGTCACACTTTACAATCGACGAATATAAAACATACACCAGTAGCATATGTTTGCAATGGTGTGACAATTATAGGTTCACATTGATTATAAAACAGTGAATTTCGAGGTCAAGATCAAAATAAAACATAGTATTGCTATACTTACGTCTGAAAATATAAACACGGAGTATTTGAATGGTTCTTGGTTTATCACGCTGGGTGGGAATTTCCATTTAATCTCGAGATATTTTCTGGAATTAAATGAAATCAATTACAACTATGAACAAATAATAAACATGTTGGTTAATTGATAAGAATCACCACCAGATCGGAGATCAAAGTTCTTATTGATTTAACAAATATGCTATTTTACTAGTGAAACTATTTCAAAATAAAATATGAGAAGAAAATCTACAAAACAAAAATAAAAATATATGTATACGTAAAAATATACATTTCAGAATAGAATATAACGGTTGAATTCAGTGTGTAATTTTTTTTAATTATTATTTATGTGTGAAAGTAAAATAATAATTTATCTATTTCTATAATGAAATAGTATAAAAAACTTGTTTTTCAGAGAATATCAGTAACATAAACCACTTCATGTTCAGGATTTTTAACTAAAAATATCAGAATTTTTGTTTTGTTATATTATTTTATATTAACACTTTTTACATAATTTAAAAAGAAAAATGGTTACAAATACAACACGTAAATAAGGTAAAGCAGAAGAAGCGATATGTATAAATCTCCACCAAGCATCAAGTGGCAACTAGCAAGCATGTTTCGTTTATTTATCATATATAATGCAGACAAGTCGAAACACGCGAGTGTCACTTGGGTTGGTGTGAATTGGCACATGTGCCGCGCGAGTTTATCTAGTTCATAAGCATGAAGTGGTTAAGTCTAACTCAATTGCAGGTATATGTTGAAAATTGTATCTTAAAATACTCACGCTGTATTCATAAAGCTGAAAGTCGGTAATGGAATTTGAAAATCATCAATAGTATGGTTATTCAACAACCAAACGAAATGTTTCACAGAGGGATGCGAACTGGAACTCACAGACGGCTCGACAGTGAACGAATAACATCCTTTCATCCAATATAACAAACAGAAGTTGAGCTTGACCTATAAAAATATTTTTTTTTAACTAATGATACATAGATAGCATTATAAAGAAAAAAACTAAAACTATGAATGTGTGAAGACATTAATATAGCATTATTAAATAACGTTTCATCATATAAATCTTACACATAGAGCTATAAAAAATTATATTAGACGAATTTTCCTTATTGAGATGTGAAGAAAACTTCATGACAACAATATTTTAATTGTACAAGTATTTATAATAAAAATATCCATATGGAATAAATTATATACCATATGTGTTGGATAAGTTTTAAAGGGATTACTACCTCTGATTCAAAACTCACATTGATTCAATGTGACAAACTTTGCATTAATTTTATATTTACATTTTTAAATATTATTTTTAATATATATATTTTTCTTGTTATTCAAGCTCAAATATTGATAAAAAAAATAATACGCCTAATACAAAAACGAGCATCAGAATAAAATTGTATTTAATAGTTAATTTTTCACAATGAATTTAGATCATACAACTAACATGTCGCTATTGAAATAAGCGTTTTTCGAAGCATTAAATTGGATCTCAGATACTGGCCGTGTAAATATGAACAATTTTAGAGAATTTTGGAAGGCTTGGTATGCTAGGCAATCTATTCACCACCTTACAAGTACAGAATAAAAAAAGTGATAAAAAAACACTAACTAACATATTATTGTATTTGTCATTTCAATAGAAATGAAAATATTGTGGAGTATATTTTTTTTTGTCGAATATGAGAGAATTTATTATCTTGTTAGCCTTTGTAGTATCTTTTTTTATACGCTCTACCCAGTTGCATTGAATTATTATGTTTTTAAACGTCTTGGAGTTACATTATTTGCATCTTCAAGAAGCATAACTGGTTAGTAATCATGGAATAAATCTAGTTTTCAGTGCATGATATATAATTCTTTTTGCTGATCTTGCATATAATTTACAAATTTAACAAATCAAGAAACGAAATGTATTGAAGAGGAGCAATGTCACGTCAATATCGAGTTAGGAATGAAGCTACTCGGTTTGAGCTTTCCAAAACCGGTTTTCACGTCTATTAATAATTTACATATAATTTTATAGTTATTATAGTAATATACACACTGTGACGCGATATACCTACAGTTACGAGTTTACAGTCAAATAATTTGCATCTATATTTTGATGTACACAGTCAAGTTTCAGATTAACACAACATGTGTAGGTAATGTTTAATTTTAATCGTTACGAAAATAACCCGTTTACGTTATGCATGTTTAGACATGTAAAATATACCTTATGAAAAATTCTAAATCTTCATCATACTGATAATATGCAAAGTACCACTGACATGTGGATAAGCGTCACCGTTTAGGATTGTATAAAAAATATTAGTGTTGGCATTTCGTAGCATAAAATCATTAACGCTAAAGTCTGCTGAAAAAACTATCTGACATGAAGTAGTTTTAGTGGTAACAGTAACTCAAATTATATGATGATCTGGCCGTATCTGAAATCTAAAAATTAATATTGGAATATCTTTTAATATAGACCTAGAAAAAAATTAAAAATTTAAAAATAATAGCCTAGATAGTAGAAGATTTCAAATTTAATTACGAAACTAATCAGCCTAATATCAATAAATTTGTAAGAAATTTTAGAATAATAAATAATGGATTTTATAAAATTAAGGTTGACAGCGTTTTTACAAAATCAATTAGATACATTTTTGCATGGATTTTTATATATTTGCGACAGTATCGATTATCGAAATTCGTAAAAAACGAAGCATACAAATATTATAATTACGTATACATTATATAATTAGTAATTTGCTATCTTTTGTACTTGAGTCAAACCAATAAAATAATTAATTGTTTTGGGTCTCATTAAATCCAGTTTTTAAGTTAGATAATTTGCAAATCTTGTACTTGATTTATAAAATCTAAAATCTGACGTTTTTCATTATTAAAAATAAAATAAAATTATTACTCCGTACATATTATATAAGTTATTTTTATTGTTTTATTTACGTTTTTTATGTTAAAAAAATGGACATATTGTTTGACTATTGTAATGCTCTATCATAAAAACAGTTTTTGTTTTGTTGTTTAGGTTAGCAAATTAAAATTGACTGTTTCATTTTACTTTTTAATGAGTTTATCTGAGATTTTTCCTCGCGCAGCATGCAATCCTAATCAATATAATAAAATGATTAATGTTAGTTAGTCATATGTTCTAATTAGATTATTTGACAGTAAGTAGATATATTTTCGTAGTGGCAACATTTGGTGTCGCTCAAGCGACAAATGTCATGCGCCATAGAATGAATATTAATATTTTTAATATATTCACCTGCGAGCAAAGCGCATTTTGTTTGGCGTCTATTCGAATGTTATGCAAAGTGCGGTCGCCTCTCAAGTTGACCCCTTTCCTGTTCGTACACGAGGAATCGTCTTCGACGTCAGGATACCAATCGACTATCACATCGTAGCTGTCGTACCTGCAACTGTTATTATTCGACACGAACGACACTTCGTACTCTGCGTTTTCGCTATCGACAGAAACGTATTCTAGTCTGGTGTCCTCTCGCACGAAACTACACGCCGCGAACTCGGCGCCGTCATATTCGTTATAACATTGCGAACGCCCGCCGAACTTGCACCCGCACTCGGAGACGACCACTACCGAAAGAATGACATAAAGCGCTATGTGTTCGTGCATTATTACCCGTTCGACTTTGAGCCATTCAAAATCGTGTAAAAATCGTGTAAAAAATGACGGACGAGCGCGTCGACGCCGCCGCCGCTACTACGCGACGGAACGAAAACGGCAGTTTTGTTTATATTTCCCCTTTGTATACATCGCTGACTGAGCGCAAACGATCCAAAACTGCGATACGCGCGACGAAGAGTTGACAGCGCAATGACCCAGGTGATAGGTCCGACTCGCGATGCTTTGTTATTAGTCTTAACACTTCGTTTCGTGGCCATGCCAATATTTACATATTTTTTTTATCCTAAAATATTTATTATTTCATTCAGGTGGATAATAATATTTTTAAAATACTGATATAATTAATAAATATTTTTTACAAAATATTTACATATCGTAGATAGTGTAGAATACCTTTTTCACTAATTAATTAATGTATTTATTAATTCCTGTGTTAACGCTTACGCGATTTCTATTAAAAAGGTGAGCAGCATTAAAACTCTGAATTAGTTTATATGCATAAGTATTTTTACGCCAAAAATACTTGGGCGAATATGTTGTAAAAAATAACATTAAGTCAACGTAAGCCATTGCAGATTATTTATTAGAAAAAAAATTACAACTAAAAATATCGATATAAACTGCAGGAGTCATTTGATACTTCAATACATACTATAATTGTTACAGTCAAGACCCGTGGTTATCGACGCTATTGCGCTGTGGTCAGATACAAAAGCACTATCTTTTACTTTTCTAAATCCTTGTGCAATTGCTTCACACTAGTCTACTTAATTGACCTCTTGTTACCATCCTCAGTACACGAGGGGAAAAATTAAGGCAAACAGTATTTTAGATTTATATAAAAAATAAAACGCAATTGATTTTAATTCTTTTTTATTATAAATAAAATAAAAAAATGACATAGTTAATAAAATTAATCGTGTATACGCTTCTTTATGTACCCTTTTTAGCATATTTTATTTTGTGAATCACTAGCATCCAAACTGCATTTTAAGCGCATCATAACGTTTTCGAATGGGTCATAATTTAAGGTTCCTCCTTTTTTAACCTTCAAGTATAAGTACACGAATTCTCTCACAAATTTGAAAATGGTCATATAATGCTTTATGCTATTTTCGTTTAGATCTATTAATGGTATTGTCTCATTTTCTCTCGTGTTATTTAATTTTGCGTTAACATTTTTGTCCTGGCTAGTATCATTAACATGCATTAACCAATATTCATTATGTATACGTTCAACATTGTACAGATCAATAAAATATGCAAATGAATTATATACTAGTTTGATGAAATATGACGTACTCACAACAGTCTTGTTCATTTTGAGATCATCATTGTTGCAGTATGGAAATCCTGAGCTATTTTTTTTATTTTTTACCTCCTCAAATCTCGTCAATATTTTGCTTAAGGGATCCATTTTCTTGTCAAAAATTTTCGAAACTTTCATATCTATTATGCAGTTATCTCTATAAAAACGTTTTTCCCTCCAAGTTGTATTTCTAAAAATATCCAGCATTAAATTATTGTAGTTGTCTTCTTTAGATTGCATAATATCTTTTAGAGCTGTTTTAGCTAAAAGATGCTTTAATCCTTTACAGTTAAGTTTTTCAATTATGATCAAGACATCTTTAATATTTTGTTCTGCAAATAAATAAAGTGTGTATTACAAACAGTTATAGAATATATAATTAATTAAATGAACTTACTTTCGATTATTTTATACATTTCAGTAGCAAACGATACAGCAGATTTTCCTATAAGCGGATATTTTACGGAGTGCTCATCATGTAATTGAAAGATGTTAAACATGACGTTAATCAATCTCTGAAATATATAAAGAAATATTATTTTTTATGAGCTATAAAGCCACATTCATGAGCGGTATTTCTATATATAGAAAAGTCGCCAAGATTAGTGTTTATTATTAATAATAGATGTCAGTTTTTTTTAAGTTATTGTACCTTACATTTAAAATTTATTCTTATTTAAAGAAAATATTCATAAAAATATAGTAGCATCTTAAATTTCAGTTGTCAGTTGGTTAGAACAGAGCTAATGTAAGTCAAATTAAATTTAGTATATAATTTATGGATTTGTCATGTATCTTTAATATGTATATTATAATATAGAAATAATAAATTTTCAACTTTTGATTGATACACCTTTTTGGATATGAAAATCAAAGTTGGCCACCACTGTAAATATTTTTTTTGATTTGAGCTTATTTATTTGGAAAATATTTGAGGCAATTTGTTGTCAATCCGTCTCCGCTGAGGTAATTTATTGATTGAGGCGATATCATAAAATAGTAATATTGAAATCAATTTTATATTACTTCAATTGATGCTTAATTATAAGGTAATTTATAACTAGATACGTACAAAGAAGATGTTGATCGATGACATGGGGAAATCGTATTTGATAATATTTATGTATAGTTCAAGAGCATCGTTACAAATATTATTAAAAGATCCTGAAACGAATTGATTTTTCCACAGAATACATGCCATCAATGGTTTGCTTTGTCCCATCATGTGTTTATAAGGTCGACGAATATGTCTAAAAAATATAAAATAATAATAGTATTATACATTCATTACGTGATGGATACGCAAATTAATAAATACAATTTATATATCTCACTTCGTGATCCAAATTGCTAAGTCTGATTCAAGTAGCGTAACTAGCATATTTAAAATCAAAAATAATCTTGTTAATCTCTCATTTCTGTCCATGGCATTGTATGATTCTCGGTTTTTCTTCAACGAACATCCCTCGTTAATCGAGATATCTTTTTCAGCTAGATCACGATATTTAGGAACATGAGTTATGGGACCGCTTGGTGAATGTGGCTGTAATTCAGTCCATATACTATCTAATACATATTCAAACACATTGTCAGGCTTAATAGAAGTTTCTTCAAAGTTTATTTTTTTAATGAACGGTTTTGTAAAAAATTCCGCATAATTCTTTCGAATGATTTTATGACACGGTAAATGCGTATCTATGATCAGTTTAAACGTATTGAAGCATTTCTGCCCCACCATTCGTGGCTTATGTGAATTGAACTGTGTTTCTTGGGCGTTCTAAAATCAATAAAGTAATTATTGTAATATCACAAATTGAATGTAACAATAATTTGATCTTACCAGTGTTATATCTATGAGGTCATGCATTAATTCAACTGTTGGATATTTATTGTGTGTCAATATATCTCTGAAGTTGTCCAGTGCATCGTTCCACATCATGGTATCTTTAGGAGTTTTAAAGGCCATTTGTTCAAAAGTGAGCAAAGAAAGCGTCTAAAAATGTAACGCATTAATATTTAACAAACTTTGATTTCAGGACAAAAAATAAAAATAGATACCATATCTTTTCCATGCCGATTCTCGCATTCTTTTGGATATATGCAGCAATCGGGAACGCTGTTTAAACACAACCTTGCTTTTATGTCGTAAAATTCTTTTGACATGATCTTTTCACAAGCTTGTATAAATTTAGACGACTGGTTTCTTTTGCTTTCTATTTCGCTAAGTCTATTAGACACTGGAGTACGGACAGTTTTGATCGACGATGATATTTTTGTTGGAGTGGATTTGTCAATCCTTAGCGTTTTCATCGGTGATACAAGGTCTGAGCTAGTTTCTGGTTCAATTCTTCGTTTAGTGGCCAAGTAACGATCGATAGAGTTCATACTATCATGATTTTTTTTAATTTTACGTTTTTTTGGCGTGGGACTCATTTTTATTGTATATAGCTGTCAAAGCAACGACTAAAAGTGGCCTAAACACGATATAATGTGAGCAGGTACATATGTTTGATTAATTTCAATTTAAAAAATCTATTTCAAAATATTACAAATGTATAAAATTGTTTTTTATATTTTGTTCATTATATAATATTAACATTAAAATATTTTTCTTATAAACAAAAGTAAAAATATAATTAAAATTTCTGTTCAAGAATTAATATCACCACCTTAGGATGCAAAATATTTTTAAGACGCTCATTAGAGGTAACGACTAACAATAATTTTTATCATGCTTACTGAACACAGTAAGCACGGTAAAAATGAGTTTTCGAAATTAATTTGTTCCCTTGGGTAAAATTATCGATGTTCAGGATGGGACATGAGCTGCATAAATATTTCATATTTCGAAATGCCACTGTCGGGGTGGTTAAGTTTGTTGTAATGTTTTAGACAAGTCCTTGTTAACCACCCACGACACCACTTCCGTAACACTCCACACCACATCTTTGCTATCGTACCGTTGGTAGTTGACGGTATTGGTGCTGGAGTGCAGCCCCAAATCTAAGCGGCGTGGCTCTTAGAGTGGGGTGCGCGGCTCCGATGGGGGCGCAGTCTTACGGGATGCAGCCCCGATGGGGCGCTGCGCTGAGGGCGCGCAGCCCTATGGGATGTGGCTCTGGTGGGGGCGTGATGCTGCGGGGGCGCGGCGCTGAGGAGGTCCAAAACCCTACCTTTAGGCGTCTAGGACAGGCATGGCGAACCTAGGGCACGCGTGCCTGAGGTGGCACGTTTGAAAATTTGGATTGCACGCGAACGATTTCCAAGTTCAAAAATATTTCTTTAATTTTTAAATTTAAGAAATTAAAATCTTGATTAAATAATCCGTGAATTATTATTTATTTCATTTTATTAATTATCAAATGTTTTCTAAGATAAACGACAATCGTTTTAAAAAAAAAAAAATTTTCTATCTTGGTAATTTTTTTACTTCTTGGGCACGCTAAACAATCGAGGAATAATATTTGAGGATTTTTAGTATATTCTTTGTAGCGATATACTTATGCTTGATATTCAAGCATAATTTGCAGGAATTAAGAAAGCAAAATTAACTTTTCCAATAATTAAACATACTCACTCAGTATGCGCTCTTGCTACTGCGTGCTCAAAAAGGCACACTGAACTGATTCGTATTTATGAGGTTAGGTCAAAATGAGCGCTCCAGCACTATTTAATTTACCACTACACCACTGATTGTGGGACTATGCGAAATTCGAAACCGAGAACTTTAATTTGAAAGCATGCACTCTATTCACTGCTCTGTCAAATGCTTTTCGCTAATTGACCAAAATATTTTGTGGGCGGGGAAAAAATAAAGATTGAGAAGTCTACCGAGTCACATGAGATACACTCAAAATGTTTTATTTCAATTTATGGATTATAAAAATTATGCTTTCATAGCTGTCCTTTAAATGAAATATATATTTAATAGGTATTTTTGTTTTGCTGGCACGCCAGCTCCCCCTTCCATCACACTACGCGAGTGTTACTTACTACAATACCGGCGTAAGAAGAGTAGCGCTTTAAGGAGTAAGGCGCCAGTGGATTGGAATGCCAGTCGTTCCGTGCCAGTGACCCGCCAGGCAACTTCCAGCTGGCATGCCAGCAACTGGCAGCGTGTAAATCAGCCCTAACGTTTAAACATGATTATTTGATATTGTATTTTTTACTTAAAATAATAAATGGAAAGGAATTTAGGTAAATTATATTTATAAATAATGAACGATGTTAGGTAATGATTATGGTATACATACTACATGTTAAACCCATTTATATATACATATAAAAAGTGTCATGAATTTGTAGCTATCCATTGTCACTTCTAAACTCATAATTGTTTACAATTACTTTCGTAATGATTTAATGATGGTACACTTTTTAAATAGGTTTTCAAAATCATTTGATTCAAAATTGTTGTATATACATATGTATTATATGTAAGTTTATATTTAAATGTATCTAAATAAATATTCATATACTATAAGTATGCAATGCAAATTTTTGTAATATTTTAATTACTATTCGCTCTTCGCTTCATAAACTACATATATATTTCTAGTTACCGATTTATCGTTAAAATAGACACATGGAGGGCGTGACGATGGTTTCTTTCGAAAATGCATTCTTGAAGTGAATTGAACCGCATATATTACGGCGTTTCTTATATTATATTATTTATATATATATATTCTTCAATGGAATAATGAAAAAACTGCTTAATATGAAAAGAGTTTTTATAATATAATATGACATTTATATA